>NW_028113999.1:0-283235 GCF_964289735.1 Phaethon aethereus | reverse complement strand
CTCCAAGGAAGGTGCTAGGCAGGAATTGTCTTGCTGGTCCTCACTTGCCCTGCCAGTCATTGCAGATAAACAGCAAGACTCAGGCTCTGCTCTTTCCTAGCCTTGCAAACAGCCAAAGCAGTTTGTCTCGCTCGTGACCATCAAAATGCTAAAATGAAACGTTGCACTCTCTCTCCTCCAAGGAAGGTGCTAGGCAGGAATTGTCTTGCTGCTCCTCACTTGCCCTGGCAGTCATTGCAGATAAACAGTAAGACTCGGGCTCTGCTCTTTCCTAGCCTTGCAAACAGGCACTCTGCTTTTTCTCTCTCTCGCACTCCAAAATGCAAAATGAAACGTTGCACTCTCTGTCCTCCAAGGAAGGTGCTAGGCAGGAATTGCCTTGCTGGTTCTCACTTGCCCTGGCAGTCATTGCAGATAAACAGCAAGACTGGGGCTCTGCTCTTTCCTAGCCTTGCAAACATCCAAAGCAGTTTGTCTCCCTCGTGAGCGCCAAAATGCTAAAATGAAACGTTGCACTCTCTCTCCTCCAAGGAAGGTGCTAGGCAGGAATTGTCTTGCTGGTCCTCACTTTCCCTGGCAGTCATTGCAGATAAACAGCAAGACTCGGGCTCTGCTCTTTCCTAGCCTTGTAAACAGCCAAAGCAGTGTGTCTCGCTCGTGAGCGCCAAAATGCTAAAATGAAACGTTGCACTCTCTCTCCTCCAAGGAAGGTGCTAGGCAGGAATTGTCTTGCTGGTCCTCACTTGCCCTGGCAGTCATTGCAGATAAACAGCAAGACTCGGGCTCTGCTCTTTCCTAGCCTTGCAAACAGCCAAAGCAGTGTGTCTCGCTCGTGAGCGCCAAAATGCTAAAATGAAACGTTGCACTCTCTCTCCTCCAAGGAAGGTGCTAGGCAGGAATTGTCGTGCTGGTCCTCACTTGCCCTGGCAGTCATTGCAGATAAACAGCAAGACTGGGGCTCTGCTCTTTCCTAGCCTTGCAAACAGCCAAAGCAGTTTGTCTCGCTCGTGACCGCCAAAATGCTAAAATGAAACGTTGCACTCTCTCTCCTCCAAGGAAGGTGCTAGGCAGGAATTGTCTTGCTGGTCCTCACTTGCCCTGGCAGTCATTGCAGATGAACAGCAAGACTGGGGCTCTGCTCTTTCCTAGCCTTGCAAACAGCCAAAGCAGTTTGTCTCGCTCGTGACCGCCAAAATGCTAAAATGAACCGTTGCACTCTCTCTCCTCCAAGGAAGGTGCTAGGCAGGAATTGTCTTGCTGGTCCTCACTTGCCCTGGCAGTCATTGCAGATAAACAGCAAGACTGGGGCTCTGCTCTTTCCTAGCCTTGCAAGCAGCCAAAGCAGTTTGTCTCGCTCGTGACCATCAAAATGCTAAAATGAAACGTTGCACTCTCTCTCGTCCAAGGAAGGTGCTAGGCAGGAATTGTCTTGCTGGTCCTCACTTGCCCTGGCAGTCATTGCAGATAAAGAGCAAGACTGGGGCTCTGCTCTTTCCTAGCCTTGCAAACAGACACTGAGCTTTTTCTCGGTCTCGCACTCCAAAAAGCAAAATGAAACGTTGCACTCTCTCTCCTCCAAGGAAGGTGCTAGGCAGGAATTGTCTTGCTGGTCCTCACTTGCCCTGGCAGTCATTGCAGATAAACAGCAAGACTGGGGCTCTGCTCTTTCCTAGCCTTGCAAATAGGCACTCTGCATTTTCTCACTCTAGCAAGCCAAAAAGCAAAATGAAACGTTGCACACTCTCTCCTCCAAGGAAGGTGCTAAGCAGGAGTTTTCTTCCTGGTCCACACTTACCCTGGCAGTCATTGCAGATAAACAGCAAGACTGGCGCTCTGCTCTTTCCTAGCCTTGCAAACAGCCAAAGCAGTTTGTCTTGCTCGTGAGCGCCAAAATGCTAAAATGAAACGTTGCACTCTCTCTCCTCCAAGGAAGGTGCTAGGCAGGAATTGTCTTGCTGATCCTCACTTGCCCTGGCAGTCATTGCAGATAAACAGCAAGACTGGGGCTCTGCTCTTTCCTAGCCTTATAAACAGCCAAAGAAGTTTGTCTCCCTCGTGAGCGCCAAAATGCTAAAATGAAACGTTGCACTCTCTCTCCTCCAAGGAAGGTGCTAGGCAGGAATTGTCTTGCTGCTCCTCACTTGCCCTGGCAGTCATTGCAGATAAACAGTAAGACTCGGGCTCTGCTCTTTCCTAGCCTTGCAAACAGGCACTCTGCTTTTTCTCTCTCTCGCACTCCAAAATGCAAAATGAAACGTTGCACTCTCTGTCCTCCAAGGAAGGTGCTAGGCAGGAATTGCCTTGCTGGTTCTCACTTGCCCTGGCAGTCATTGCAGATAAACAGCAAGACTGGGGCTCTGCTCTTTCCTAGCCTTGCAAACATCCAAAGCAGTTTGTCTCCCTCGTGAGCGCCAAAATGCTAAAATGAAACGTTGCACTCTCTCTCCTCCAAGGAAGGTGCTAGGCAGGAATTGTCTTGCTGGTCCTCACTTTCCCTGGCAGTCATTGCAGATAAACAGCAAGACTCGGGCTCTGCTCTTTCCTAGCCTTGTAAACAGCCAAAGCAGTGTGTCTCGCTCGTGAGCGCCAAAATGCTAAAATGAAACGTTGCACTCTCTCTCCTCCAAGGAAGGTGCTAGGCAGGAATTGTCTTGCTGGTCCTCACTTGCCCTGGCAGTCATTGCAGATAAACAGCAAGACTCGGGCTCTGCTCTTTCCTAGCCTTGCAAACAGCCAAAGCAGTGTGTCTCGCTCGTGAGCGCCAAAATGCTAAAATGAAACGTTGCACTCTCTCTCCTCCAAGGAAGGTGCTAGGCAGGAATTGTCGTGCTGGTCCTCACTTGCCCTGGCAGTCATTGCAGATAAACAGCAAGACTGGGGCTCTGCTCTTTCCTAGCCTTGCAAACAGCCAAAGCAGTTTGTCTCGCTCGTGACCGCCAAAATGCTAAAATGAAACGTTGCACTCTCTCTCCTCCAAGGAAGGTGCTAGGCAGGAATTGTCTTGCTGGTCCTCACTTGCCCTGGCAGTCATTGCAGATGAACAGCAAGACTGGGGCTCTGCTCTTTCCTAGCCTTGCAAACAGCCAAAGCAGTTTGTCTCGCTCGTGACCGCCAAAATGCTAAAATGAACCGTTGCACTCTCTCTCCTCCAAGGAAGGTGCTAGGCAGGAATTGTCTTGCTGGTCCTCACTTGCCCTGGCAGTCATTGCAGATAAACAGCAAGACTGGGGCTCTGCTCTTTCCTAGCCTTGCAAGCAGCCAAAGCAGTTTGTCTCGCTCGTGACCATCAAAATGCTAAAATGAAACGTTGCACTCTCTCTCGTCCAAGGAAGGTGCTAGGCAGGAATTGTCTTGCTGGTCCTCACTTGCCCTGGCAGTCATTGCAGATAAAGAGCAAGACTGGGGCTCTGCTCTTTCCTAGCCTTGCAAACAGACACTGAGCTTTTTCTCGGTCTCGCACTCCAAAAAGCAAAATGAAACGTTGCACTCTCTCTCCTCCAAGGAAGGTGCTAGGCAGGAATTGTCTTGCTGGTCCTCACTTGCCCTGGCAGTCATTGCAGATAAACAGCAAGACTGGGGCTCTGCTCTTTCCTAGCCTTGCAAATAGGCACTCTGCATTTTCTCACTCTAGCAAGCCAAAAAGCAAAATGAAACGTTGCACACTCTCTCCTCCAAGGAAGGTGCTAAGCAGGAGTTTTCTTCCTGGTCCACACTTACCCTGGCAGTCATTGCAGATAAACAGCAAGACTGGCGCTCTGCTCTTTCCTAGCCTTGCAAACAGCCAAAGCAGTTTGTCTTGCTCGTGAGCGCCAAAATGCTAAAATGAAACGTTGCACTCTCTCTCCTCCAAGGAAGGTGCTAGGCAGGAATTGTCTTGCTGATCCTCACTTGCCCTGGCAGTCATTGCAGATAAACAGCAAGACTGGGGCTCTGCTCTTTCCTAGCCTTATAAACAGCCAAAGAAGTTTGTCTCCCTCGTGAGCGCCAAAATGCTAAAATGAAACGTTGCACTCTCTCTCCTCCAAGGAAGGTGCTAGGCAGGAATTGTCTTGCTGGTCCTTACTTGCCCTGGCAGTCATTGCAGATAAACAGCAAGACTGGGGCTCTGCTCTTTCCTAGCCTTGCAAACAGGCACTCTGCTTTTTCTCTCTCTCACACTCCAAAAATCAAAATGAAACGTTGCACTCTCTCTCCTCCAAGGAAGGTGCTAGGCCGGAATTGTCTTCCTGGTCCTCACTTGCCCTGGCAGTCATTGCAGATAAACAGGAAGACTGGGGCTCTGCTCTTTCCTACCCTTGCAAACAGCCAAAGCAGTTTGTCTCGCTCGTGACCTCCAAAATGCTAAAATGAAACGTTGCACTCTCTCTCCTCCAAGGAAGTTGCTAGGCAGGAATTGTCTTGCTGGTCCTCACGTGCCCTGGCAGTCATTGCAGATGAACAGCAAGACTGGTTTCTGCTCTTTCCTAGCCTTGCAAACAGCCAAAGCAGTTTGTCTTGCTCGTGAGCGCCAAAATGCTAAAATGAAAAGTTGCACTCTCTCTCCTCCAAGGAAGGCGCTAGGCAGGAATTGTCTTGCTGGTCCTCACTTGCCCTGGCAGTCCTTGCAGATAAACAGCAAGACTGGGGCTCTGCTCTTTCCTAGCCTTGTAAACAGCCAAAGAAGTTTGTCTCCCTCGTGAGCGCCAAAATGCTAAAATGAAACGTTGCACTCTCTCTCCTCCAAGGAAGGTGCTAGGCAGGAATTGTCTTGCTGGTCCTCACTTGCCCTGGCAGTCATTGCAGATAAACAGCAAGACTGGGGCTCTGCTCTTTCCTAGCCTTGCAAACAGGCACTCTGCTTTTTCTCACTCTCGCACTCCAAAAAGCAAAATGAAACGTCGCACTCTCTCTCCTCCAAGGAAGGTGCTAGGCCTGAATTGTCTTCCTGGTCCTCACTTGCCCTGGCAGTCATTGCAGATAAACAGCAAGACACGGGCTCTGCTCTTTCCTAGCCTTGCAAACAGGCACTCTGCTTTTTCTCTCTCTCGCACCCCAAAAATCTAAATGAAACGTTGCACTCTCTCTCCTCCAAGGAAGGTGCTAGGTAGGAATTGTCTTGCTGGTCCTCACTTGCCCTGGCAGTCATTGCAGATAAAGAGCAAGACTCGGGCTCTGCTCTTTCCTAGCCTTGCAAACAGGCACTCTGCTTTTTCTCTCTCTCGCACTCCAAAAATCAAAATGAAACGTTGCACTCTCTCTCCTCCAAGGAAGGTGATAGGCAGGAATTGTCTTGCTGGTGCTCACTTGCCCTGGCAGTCATTGCAGATAAACAGCAAGACTCAGGCTCTGCTCTTTCCTAGCCTTGCAAACAGCCAAAGAAGTTTGTCTCGCTCGTGAGCGCCAAAATGCTAAAATGAAACGTTGCACTCTCTCTCCTCCAAGGAAGGTGCTAGGCAGGAATTGTCTTGCTGGTCCTCACTTGCCCTGGCAGTCATTGCAGATAAACAGCAAGACTGGGGCTCTGCTCTTTCCTAGCCTTGCAAACAGGCACTCTGCTTTTTCTCACTCTCGCACTCCAAAAAGCAAAATGAAACGTTGCACTCTCTCTCCTCCAAGGAAGGTGCTAGGCCGGAATTGTCTTCCTGGTCCTCACTTGCCCTGGCAGTCATTGCAGATAAACAGAAAGACACGGGCTCTGCTCTTTCCTAGCCTTGCAAACAGGCACTCTGCTTTTTCTCTCGCACTCCAAAAATCAAAATGAAACGTTGCACTCTCTCTCCTCCAAGGAAGGTGCTAGGCAGGAATTGTCTTGCTGGTCCTCACTTGCCCTGGCAGTCATTGCAGATAAACAGCAAGACTGGGGCTCTGCTCTTTCCTAGCCTTGCAAACAGCCAAAGCATTTTGTCTCCCTCGTGAGCGCCAAAATGCTAAAATGAAACGTTGCACTCTCTCTCCTCCAAGGAAGGTGCTAGGCAGGAATTGTCTTGCTGGTCCTCACTTGCCCTGGCAGTCATTGCAGATAAACAGCAAGACTCGGGCTCTGCTCTTTCCTAGCCTTGCAAACAGGCACTCTGCTTTTTCTCTCTCTCGCACTCCAAAAATCAAAATGAAACGTTGCACTCTCTCTCCTCCAAGGAAGGTGCTAGGCAGGAGTTGTCTTGCTGGTGCTCACTTGCCCTGGCAGTCATTGCAGATGAACAGCAAGACTGGGGCTCTGCTCTTTCCTAGCCTTACGAACAGCCAAAGCAGTTTGTCTCACTCGTGAGTGCAAAATGCTAAAATGAAACGTTGCACTCTGTCTCCTCCAAGGAAGGTGCTAGGCAGGAATTGTCTTGCTGGACCTCACTTGCCCTGGCAGTCATTGCAGATAGACAGCAAGACTGAGGCTCTGCTCTTTCCTAGCCTTGCAAACAGGCACTCTGCATTTTCTCACTCTAGCACTCCAAAAAGCAAAATGAAACGTTGCACACTCTCTCCTCCAAGGAAGGTGCTAGGCAGGAATTGTCTTGCTGGTCCTCACTTGCCCTGGCAGACATTGCAGATAAACAGCAAGAATCGGGCTCTGCTCTTTCCTAGCCTTGCAAGCAGGCACTCTGCTTTTTCTCACTCTCGCACTCCACATAGCAAAATGAAACGTTGCACTCTCTCTCCTCCAAGGAAGGTGCTAGGCAGGAGTTTTCTTTCTGGTCCACACTTACCCTGGCAGTCATTGCAGATAAACAGCAAGACTGGGGCTCTGCTCTTTCCTAGCCTTGCAAACAGCCAAAGCAGTTTGTCTTGCTCGTGAGCGCCAAAATGCTAAAATGAAACGTTGCACTCTGTCTCCTCCAAGGAAGGTGCTAGGCAGGAATTGTCTTGCTGGTCCTCACTTGCCCTGGCAGTCATTGCAGATAAAAAGCAAGACTGGGGCTCTGCTCTTTCCTACCCTTGCAAACAGCCAAAGCAGTTTGTCTCCCTCGTGAGCCCCAAAATGCTAAAATGAAACGCTGCACCCTCTCTCGTCCAAGGAAGGTGCTAGGCAGGAATTTTCTTGCTGGTCCTCACTTGCCCTGGCAGTCCTTGCAGATAAACTGCTAGACTGGGGCTCTGCTCTTTCCTAGCCTTGCAAACAGCCAAAGCAGTTTGTCTTGCTCGTGAGCGCCAAAATGCTAAAATGAAACGTTGCACTCTCTCTCCTCCAAGGAAGGTGCTAGGCAGGAATTGTCTTGCTGGTCCTCACTTGCCCTGGCAGTCACTGCAGATAAACAGCAAGACTGAGGCTCCGCTCTTTCCTAGCCTTGCAAACAGCCAAAGCAGTTTGTCTCCCTCGTGAGCCCCAAAATGCTAAAATGAAACGCTGCACCCTCTCTCGTCCAAGGAAGGTGCTAGGCAGGAATTGTCTTGCTGGTCCTCACTTGCCCTGGCAGTCATTGCAGAAAAACAGCAAGACTGGGCCTCTGCTCTTTCCTAGCCTTGCAAACAGCCAAAGCAGTTTGTCTCACTCGTGAGCGCCAAAATGCTAAAATGAAACGTTGCACTCTGTCTCCTCCAAGGAAGGTGCTAGGCCGGAATTGTCTTCCTGGTCCTCACTTGCCCTGGCAGTCATTGCAGATAAGCAGCAAGACACGGGCTCTGCTCTGTCCTAGCCTTGCAAACAGGCACTCTGCTTTTTCTCTCTCTCGCACCCCAAAAATCAAAGTGAAACGTTGCACTCTCTCTCCTCCAAGGAAGGTGCTAGGTAGGAATTGTCTTGCTGGTCCTCACTTGCCCTGGCAGTCATTGCAGATAAAGAGCAAGACTCGGGCTCTGCTCTTTCCTAGCCTTGCAAACAGCCAAAGCAGTTTGTCTCCCTCGTGAGCGCCAAAATGCTAAAATGAAACGTTGCACTCTCTCTCCTCCAAGGAAGGTGCTAGGCCGGAATTGTCTTCCTGGTCCTCACTTGCCCTGGCAGTCATTGCAGATAAAAAGTAAGACTGGGGCTCTGCTCTTTCCTAGCCTTGCAAACAGGCACTCTGCTTTTTCTCTCTCTCGCACTCCAAAAATCAAAATGAAACGTTGCACTCTCTCTCCTCCAAGGAAGGTGCTAGGCAGGAATTGTCTTGCTGGTCCTCACTTGCCCTGGCAGTCATTGCAGATAAACAGCAAGACTGGGGCTCTGCTCTTTCCTAGCCTTGCAAACAGCCAAAGCAGTTTGTCTCGCTCATGAGCGCCAAAATGCTAAAATGAAACGTTGCACTCTCTCTCCTCCAAGGAAGGTGCTAGGCAGGAACTGTCTTGCTGGTCCTCACTTGCCCTGGCAGTCATTGCAGATAAACAGCAAGACACGGGCTCTGCTCTTTCCTAGCCTTGCAAACAGGCACTCTGCTTTTTCTCTCTCTCGCACCCCAAAAATCTAAATGAAACGTTGCACTCTCTCTCCTCCAAGGAAGGTGCTAGGTAGGAATTGTCTTGCTGGTCCTCACTTGCCCTGGCAGTCATTGCAGATAAAGAGCAAGACTCGGGCTCTGCTCTTTCCTAGCCTTGCAAACAGCCAAAGCAGTTTGTCTCCCTCGTGAGCGCCAAAATGCTAAAATGAAACTTTGCACTCTCTGTCCTCCAAGGAAGGTGCTAGGCAGGAATTGTCTTGCTGGTCCTCACTTGCCCTGGCAGTCATTGCAGATAAAAAGTAAGACTCGGGCTCTGCTCTTTCCTAGCCTTGCAAACAGGCACTCTGCTTTTTCTCTCTCTCGCACTCCAAAAATCAAAATGAAACGTTGCACTCTCTCTCCTCCAAGGAAGGTGCTAGGCAGGAATTGTCTTGCTGGTGCTCACTTGCCCTGGCAGTCATTGCAGATAAACAGCAAGACTCAGGCTCTGCTCTTTCCTAGCCTTGCAAACAGCCAAAGAAGTTTGTCTCGCTCGTGAGCGCCAAAATGCTAAAATGAAACGTTGCACTCTGTCTCCTCCAAGGAAGGTGCTAGGCAGGAATTGTCTTGCTGGTCCTCACTTGCCCTGGCAGTCATTGCAGATAAACAGCAAGACTGGGGCTCTGCTCTTTCCTAGCCTTGCAAACAGGTACTCTGCTTTTTCTCTCTCTCGCACTCCAAAAATCAAAATGAAACGTTGCACTCTCTCTCCTCCAAGGAAGGTGCTAGGCAGGAATTGTCTTGCTGGTCCTCACTTGCCCTGGCAGTCATTGCAGATAAACAGCAAGACTGGGGCTCTGCTCTTTCCTAGCCTTGCAAACAGCCAAAGCAGTTTGTCTCCCTCGTGAGCGCCAAAATGCTAAAATGAAACGTTGCACTCTCTCTCCTCCAAGGAAGGTGCTAGGCCGGAATTGTCTTGCTGGTCCTCACTTGCCCTGGCAGTCATTGCAGATAAACAGCAAGACACGGGCTCTGCTCTTTCCTAGCCTTGCAAACAGGCACTCTGCTTTTTCTCTCTCTCGCACTCCAAAAATCAAAATGAAACGTTGCACTCTCTCTCCTCCAAGGAAGGTGCTAGGCAGGAATTGTCTTGCTGGTCCTCACTTGCCCTGGCAGTCATTGCAGATAAACAACAAGACTGGGGCTCTGCTCTTTCCTAGCCTTGCAAACAGGCACTCTGCATTTTCTCACTCTAGCACTCCAAAAAGCAAAATGAAACGTTGCACACTCTCTCCTCCAAGTAAGGTGCTAGGCAGGAATTTTCTTCCTGGTCCACACTTACCCTGGCAGTCATTGCAGATAAACAGCAAGACTGGCGCTCTACTCTTTCCTAGCCTTGCAAACAGCCAAAGCAGTTTGTCTTGCTCGTGAGCGCCAAAATGCTAAAATGAAACGTTGCACTCTCTCTCCTCCAAGGAAGGTGCTAGGCAGGAATTGTCTTGCTGGTCCTCACTTGCCCTGGCAGTCATTGCAGATAAACAGGAAGACTGGGGCTCTGCTCTTTCCTACCCTTGCAAACAGCCAAAGCAGTTTGTCTCGCTCGTGACCTCCAAAATGCTAAAATGAAACGTTGCACTCTCTCTCCTCCAAGGAAGGTGCTAGGCAGGAATTGTCTTGCTGGTCCTCACTTGCCCTGGCAGTCATTGCAGATAAACAGCAAGACTGGGGTCTGCTCTTTCCTAGCCTTGCTAACAGCCAATGCAGTTCCTATCCCTCCTGAGCGCCAAAAAGCTAAATTGAAACGTTGCACTGTCTCTCCTCCAAGGAAGTTGCAGGCAGGAATTCTCTTCCTGGTCCTCACTTGCCCTGGCAGTCATTGAAGATAAACAGCAAGACTGGGGCTCTACTCTTTAATAGCCTTGAAAACAGGCACTCAGCTTTTTCTCACTCTCGCTCTCCAAATTGCGAAATGAAACGTTGTACTCTCTCTCCTCCAAGAAAGGTGCTAGGCAGGAATTTTCTTGCTGGTCTTCACTTCCCCTGGCAGGCATTGCAGATAAACAGCAAGACGGGGGTTCTCCTCTTTAATAGCCTTGAAAATAGGCACTCTGCTTTTTCTCACTCTCGCTCTCCGTACTACGAAATGAAACGTTGCAGTCTCTCTCCTCCAAGGAAGGTGCTAGGCAGGACTTGTCTTGATGCTCCTCACTTGCCCTGGCAGTCATTGCAGATAAACAGCAAGACTGGGCCTCTGCTCTTTCCTGGCCTTGAAAACAGGCACTCAGCTTTTTCTCACTCTCGCTCTCCGAACTGCGAAATGAAACGATGTACTCTCTCTCCTCCAAGAAAGGTGCTAGGCAGGAATTTTCTTGCTAGTCCTGACTTGCCGTGGCAGGCATTGCAGATAAACAGCAAGACTGGGGCTCTGCTCTTTAATAGCCTTACAAACAGCCAGTGCAGTTCCAGTCCCTCGTTACTGGCAAACTGCTAAATTGAAACGATGCACTCTCTCTCCTCCAAAAGAGGTGCTAGGCAGGATTTGTCTTGCTGGTCCTCATTTGCCCTGGCAGTCATTGCAGATAAACAGCAAGACTGGGGCTCTGCTCTTTCCTAGCCTTGAAAACAGGCGCTCAGCTTTTTTGTCAGTCTTGCTCTCCGAACTGCGAAATGAAACGTTGTATTCTGTCTCCTCCAAGAAAGGTGCTAAGCAGGAATTTTCTTGCTAGACCTCACTTGCCCTGGCAGTCATTGTAGATAAACAGCAAGACTGGGGCTCTGCTCTTTAATAGCCTTACAAACAGCCAGTGCAGTTCCAGTCCCTCGTGAGTGTCAAACTGTTAAATTGAAACTTTGCATTCTCTCTCCTCCAAGGAAACTGCTAGGCAGGAATTGTCTTGCTGATCCTCACTTGCCCTGGCAGTCATTCCAGATAAACAGCAAGGCTTGGGCTCTGCTCTTTCATAGCCTTGCAAACAGGCACTC
This sequence comes from Phaethon aethereus, assembly GCF_964289735.1. Taxonomy (NCBI): domain Eukaryota; kingdom Metazoa; phylum Chordata; class Aves; order Phaethontiformes; family Phaethontidae; genus Phaethon; species Phaethon aethereus. The sequence goes on along the minus strand of NW_028113999.1, from coordinate 271,950 downwards.
TGCTTTTTCTCACTCTCGCTCTCCGAACTGCGAAATGAAACGTTGCACCCTCTCTCCTCCAAGGAAAGTGCTAGGCAGGAATTGTCTTGCTGGACCTCACTTGCCCTGGCAGTCATTGCAGGTAAACAGCAAGACTGGGGCTCTGCTCTTTCCTAGCCTTGCAAAGAGACACACTGCTTTTTCTCACTCTCGCTCTCCGAACTGCGAAATGAAACGTTATACACTCTCTCCTCCAAGAAAGGTGCTAGGCAGGAATTGTCTTGCTGGACCTCACTTGCCCTGGCAGTCATTACAGATAAACACCAAGACTCGGGCTCTGCTCTTTCCTAGCCTTGAAAACAGGCACTCTGTTTTTCTCACTCTCGCTCTCCGAACTGCGAAATGAAACGTTGCACTCTCTGTCCTCCAAGGAAGGTGCTAGGCAGGAATTGTCTTGCTGGTCTTCACTTGCCGTGGCAGTCATTGCAGATAAACAGCAAGACTGGGGCTCTGCTCTTTCATAGCCTTGCAAACAGGCACTCTGCTTTTTCTCACTCTCGCACTACAAAAAGTGAAATGAAACGTTACACTCTCTCTCCTCCAAACAGTGAGCTAGGCAGGAATTGTATGTTGGTCCTCACTTGCCCTGGCAGGCATTGCAGATAAACAGCAAGACTGGGGCTCTGCTCTTTCCTAGCCTTGCAAACGTGCACGCTGCTTTTTCTCACTCTGGCTCTCCGAACTGCGAAATGAAACGTTGCACTCTCTCTCCTCCAAGAAAGGTGCTAGGCAGGAATTGTCTTGCTGGTCCTCATTTGCCCTGGCAGGCATTGCAGATAAACAGCAAGACTGGGGCTGTGCTCTTTAATAGTCTTGCAAACAGGCACTGTGCTTTTTCTCACTCTCTCTCCCCGAACTGCGAAATGAAACGCTGCACTCTCTGTCCTCCAAGGAAGGCACTAGGCAGGAATTGTCTTGCTGGTCCTCACTTGCCATGGCAGTCATTGCAGATAAACAGCAAGACTGGGGCTCTGCTCTTTCATAGCCTTGCAAACAGGCACTCTGCTTTTTCTCACTCTCGCACTACAAAAAATGAAATGAAACGTTGCACTCTCTCTCCTCCAAGAGAGGTGCAAGGCAGGAATTGTCTTGCCGGTCCTCACTTGCCCTGGCAGTCATTGCAGATAAACAGCAAGACTGGGGCTGTGCTCTTTCATAGTCTTGGAAACAGGCACTCTGCTTTTTCGCACTCTCGCTCTCCGAACTGCGAAATGAAACGTTGCACTCTCTGTCCTCCAAGGAAGGTGCTAGGCAGGAATTGTCTTGCTGGTCCTCACTTGCCCAGCCAGTCACTGCACATAAACAGCAAGACTGGGGCTCTGCTCTTTAAAAACCTTGCAAACGGGCACGCTGCTTTTTCTCACTCTCGCTCTCCGAACTGCGAAATGAAACGTTGCACCCTCTCTCCTCCGAAAGAGGTGCTAGGCAGGAATTGTCTTGCTGGTCCTCACTTGCCCTGGCAGTCATTGCAGATAAACACCAAGACTGCGGCTCTGCTCTTTCCAACCCTTGAAAACAGGTACTATGGTTTATCTCACTCTCGCTCTCCGAACTGCGAAATGAAACGTTGCACTCTCTCTCCTCCAAGGAAGGTGCTAGGCAGGAATTGTCTTGCTGGTCCTCACTTGCCCTGGCAGTCATTGCAGATGAACAGCAAGACTGGGGCTCTGCTGTTTCATAGCCTTGGAAACAGGCACTCTGCTTTTTCTCACTCTCGCACTACAAAAAGCGGAATGAAACGTTGCACTCTCTCCTCCAAGAGAGGTGCTAGGCAGGGATTGTCTTGCTGGTCCTCACTTGCCCTGGCAGTCATTTCAGATAAACAGCAAGACTGGGGCTCTGCTCTTTAATAGCCTTACAAACAGCCAGTGCAGTTCCAGTCCCTCGTTACTGGCAAACTGCTAAATTGAAACGTTGCACTCTCTCTCCTCCAAGGAAGATGCAGGCAGGAATTCTCTTGCTGCTCCTCACTTGCCCTGGCAGTCATTGCAGATAAACAGCAAGACTGGGGTCTGCTCTTTCCTAGCCTTGCTAACAGCCAATGCAGTTCCTATCCCTCCTGAGCGCCAAAAAGCTAAATTGAAACGTTGCACTGTCTCTCCTCCAAGGAAGTTGCAGGCAGGAATTCTCTTCCTGGTCCTCACTTGCCCTGGCAGTCATTGAAGATAAACAGCAAGACTGGGGCTCTACTCTTTAATAGCCTTGAAAACAGGCACTCAGCTTTTTCTCACTCTCGCTCTCCAAATTGCGAAATGAAACGTTGTACTCTCTCTCCTCCAAGAAAGGTGCTAGGCAGGAATTTTCTTGCTGGTCCTCACTTGTCCTGGCAGGCATTGCAGATAAACAGCAAGACGGGGGTTCTCCTCTTTAATAGCCTTGAAAATAGGCACTCTGCTTTTTCTCACTCTCGCTCTCCGTACTACGAAATGAAACGTTGCAGTCTCTCTCCTCCAAGGAAGGTGCTAGGCAGGACTTGTCTTGATGCTCCTCACTTGCCCTGGCAGTCATTGCAGATAAACAGCAAGACTGGGACTCTGCTCTTTCCAAGCCTTGAAAACAGGCACTCAGCTTTTTCTCACTCTCGCTCTCCGAACTGCGAAATGAAACGATGTACTCTCTCTCCTCCAAGAAAGGTGCTAGGCAGGAATTTTCTTGCTAGTCCTCACTTGCCGTGGCAGGCATTGCAGATAAACAGCAAGACTGGGGCTCTGCTCTTTAATAGCCTTACAAACAGCCAGTGCAGTTCCAGTCCCTCGTTACTGGCAAACTGCTAAATTGAAACGATGCACTCTCTCTCCTCCAAAAGAGGTGCTAGGCAGGATTTGTCTTGCTGGTCCTCATTTGCCCTGGCAGTCATTGCAGATAAACAGCAAGACTGGGGCTCTGCTCTTTCCTAGCCTTGAAAACAGGCGCTCAGCTTTTTTGTCAGTCTTGCTCTCCGAACTGCGAAATGAAACGTTGTATTCTGTCTCCTCCAAGAAAGGTGCTAAGCAGGAATTTTCTTGCTAGACCTCACTTGCCCTGGCAGTCATTGTAGATAAACAGCAAGACTGGGGCTCTGCTCTTTAATAGCCTTACAAACAGCCAGTGCAGTTCCAGTCCCTCGTGAGTGTCAAACTGTTAAATTGAAACTTTGCATTCTCTCTCCTCCAAGGAAACTGCTAGGCAGGAATTGTCTTGCTGATCCTCACTTGCCCTGGCAGTCATTCCAGATAAACAGCAAGGCTGGGGCTCTGCTCTTTCATAGCCTTGCAAACAGGCACTCTGCTTTTTCTCACTCTCGCTCTCCGAACTGCGAAATGAAACGTTGCACCCTCTCTCCTCCAAGGAAAGTGCTAGGCAGGAATTGTCTTGCTGGACCTCACTTGCCCTGGCAGTCATTGCAGGTAAACAGCAAGACTGGGGCTCTGCTCTTTCCTAGCCTTGCAAAGAGGCACACTGCTTTTTCTCACTCTCGCTCTCCGAACTGCGAAATGAAACGTTGTACACTCTCTCCTCCAAGAAAGGTGCTAGGCAGGAATTGTCTTGCTGGACCTCACTTGCCCTGGCAGTCATTACAGATAAACACCAAGACTCGGGCTCTGCTCTTTCCTAGCCTTGAAAACAGGCACTCTGTTTTTCTCACTCTCGCTCTCCGAACTGCGAAATGAAACGTTGCACTCTCTGTCCTCCAAGGAAGGTGCTAGGCAGGAATTGTCTTGCTGGTCTTCACTTGCCGTGGCAGTCATTGCAGATAAACAGCAAGACTGGGGCTCTGCTCTTTCATAGCCTTGCAAACAGGCACTCTGCTTTTTCTCACTCTCGCACTACAAAAAGTGAAATGAAACGTTACACTCTCTCTCCTCCAAACAGTGAGCTAGGCAGGAATTGTATGTTGGTCCTCACTTGCCCTGGCAGGCATTGCAGATAAACAGCAAGACTGGGGCTCTGCTCTTTCCTAGCCTTGCAAACGTGCACGCTGCTTTTTCTCACTCTGGCTCTGCGAACTGCGAAATGAAACGTTGCACTCTCTCTCCTCCAAGAAAGGTGCTAGGCAGGAATTGTCTTGCTGGTCCTCATTTGCCCTGGCAGGCATTGCAGATAAACAGCAAGACTGGGGCTGTGCTCTTTAATAGTCTTGCAAACAGGCACTGTGCTTTTTCTCACTCTCTCTCCCCGAACTGCGAAATGAAACGCTGCACTCTCTGTCCTCCAAGGAAGGCACTAGGCAGGAATTGTCTTGCTGGTCCTCACTTGCCATGGCAGTCATTGCAGATAAACAGCAAGACTGGGGCTCTGCTCTTTCATAGCCTTGCAAACAGGCACTCTGCTTTTTCTCACTCTCGCACTACAAAAAATGAAATGAAATGTTGCACTCTCTCTCCTCCAAGAGAGGTGCAAGGCAGGAATTGTCTTGCCGGTCCTCACTTGCCCTGGCAGTCATTGCAGATAAACAGCAAGACTGGGGCTGTGCTCTTTCATAGTCTTGGAAACAGGCACTCTGCTTTTTCGCACTCTCGCTCTCCGAACTGCGAAATGAAACGTTGCACTCTCTGTCCTCCAAGGAAGGTGCTAGGCAGGAATTGTCTTGCTGGTCCTCACTTGCCCTGCCAGTCACTGCACATAAACAGCAAGACTGGGGCTCTGCTCTTTAAAAACCTTGCAAACGGGCACGCTGCTTTTTCTCACTCTCGCTCTCCGAACTGCGAAATGAAACGTTGCACCCTCTCTCCTCCGAAAGAGGTGCTAGGCAGGAATTGTCTTGCTGGTCCTCACTTGCCCTGGCAGTCATTGCAGATAAACACCAAGACTGCGGCTCTGCTCTTTCCAACCCTTGAAAACAGGTACTATGGTTTATCTCACTCTCGCTCTCCGAACTGCGAAATGAAACGTTGCACTCTCTGTTCTCCAAGGAAGGTGCTAGGCAGGAATTTTCTTGCTGGTCCTCACTTGCCCTGGCAGTCATTGCAGATAAACAGCAAGACTGGGGCTCTGCTCTTTCCAAGCCTTGAAAACAGGCACTCTGCTTTGTCTCACTCTCGCTCTCCGAACTGCGAAATGAAACGTTGCACTCTCTGTCCTCCAAGGAAGGTGCTAGGCAGGAATTGTCTTGCTGGTCCTCACTTGCCCTGGCAGTCATTGCAGATAAACAGCAAGACTGGGGCTCTGCTCTTTAATAGCCTTGAAAACAGGCACTCTGGTTGATCTCACTCTCGCTCTCCGAACTGCGATATGAAACGTTGCACTCTCTGTCCTCCAAGGAAGGTGCTAGGCAGGAATTGTCTTGCTGGTCCTCACTTGCCCTGGCAGTCATTGCCGATAAACAGCAAGACTGGGGCTCTGCTCTTTAATAGTCTTGCAAGCAGGCACTGTGCTTTTTCTCACTCTCTCTTCCCGAACTGCGAAATGAAACGTTGCACTCTCTGTCCTACAAGGAAGGCACTAGGCAGGAATTGTCTTGCTGGTCCTCACTTGCCATGGCAGTCATTGCAGATAAACAGCAAGACTGGGGCTCTGCTCTTTCATAGCCTTGCAAACAGGCACTCTGCTTTTTCTCACTCTCGCACTACAAAAAACGAAATGAAACGTTGCACTCTCTCTCCTCCAAGAGAGGTGCAAGGCAGGAATTGTCTTGCCGGTCCTCACTTGCCCTGGCAGGCATTGCAGATAAACAGCAAGACTGGGGCTGTGCTCTTTCATAGTCTTGGAAACAGGCACTCTGCTTTTTCTCACTCTCGCACTACAAAAAGTGAAATGAAACGTTACACTCTCTCTCCTCCAAGCAGTGAGCTAGGCAGGAATTGTATGTTGGTCCTCACTTGCCCTGGTAGGCATTGCAGATAAACACCAAGACTGGGGCTCTGCTCTTTCCTAGCCTTGCAAACGGGCACGCTGCTTATTCTCACTCTCGCTCTCCGAACTGCGAAATGAAACGTTGCACTGTCTCTCCTCCAAGGAAAGTGCTAGGCAGGAATTGTCTTGCTGGACCTCACTTGCCCTGGCAGGCATTGCAGATAAACAGCAAGACTGGGGCTCTGCTCTTTCCTAGCCTTGCAAACAGGCACTCTGCTTTTTCTCACTCTCGCTCTCCGAACTGCGAAATGAAACGTTGCACTGTCTCTCCTCCAAGGAAGGTGCTAGGCAGGAATTGTCTTGCTGGTCCTCACTTGCCCTGGCAGTCATTGCAGATAAACACCAAGACTGCGGCTCTGCTCTTTCCAACCCTTGAAAACAGGTACTATGGTTTATCTCACTCTCGCTCTCCGAACTGCGAAATGAAACGTTGCACTCTCTGTCCTCCAAGGAAGGTGCTAGGCAGGAATTTTCTTGCTGGTCCTCACTTGCCCTGGCAGTCATTGCAGATAAACAGCAAGACTGGGGCTCTGCTCTTTCCAAGCCTTGAAAACAGGCACTCTGCTTTGTCTCACTCTCGCTCTCCGAACTGCGAAATGAAACGTTGCACTGTCTCTCCTCCAAGGAAGGTGCTAGGCAGGAATTGTCTTGCTGGTCCTCACTTGCCCTGGCAGTCATTGCAGATAAACAGCAAGACTGGGGCTCTGCTCTTTCCAAGCCTTGAAAACAGGCACTCTGTTTTTCCCACTCTCGCTCTCCGAACTGCGAAATGAAACGTTGAACTGTCTCTCCTCCAAGGAAGGTGCTAGGCAGGAATTGTCTTGCTGGTCCTCACTTGCCCTGGCAGTCATTGCAGATAAACAGCAAGACTGGGGCTCTGCTCTTTAATAGCCTTACAAACAGCCAGTGCAGTTCCAGTCCCTCGTGAGTGTCAAACTGTTAAATTGAAACTTTGCATTCTCTCTCCTCCAAGGAAGGCGCTAGGCAGGAATTGTCTTGCTGGTCCTCACTTGCCCTGGCAGTCATTGCAGATAAACAGCAAGGCTGGGGCTCTGCTCTTTCATAGCCTTGCAAACAGGCACTCTGCTTTTTCTCACTCTCGCACGACAAAAAGCTAAACGAAACGTTGCACTCTCTCTCCTCCAAGGAAGGTGCTAGGCAGGAATTGTGTTGCTGGTCCTCACTTGCCCTGGCAGTCATTTCAGATAAACAGCAAGACAGGGCTCTGCTCTTTTCTAGCCTTGAAAACAGGCGCTCAGATTTTTGTCAGTCTTGCTCTCCGAACTGCGAAATGAAACGTTGTACACTCTCTCCTCCAAGAAAGGTGCTAGGCAGGAATTGTCTTGCTGGACCTCACTTGCCCTGGCAGTCATTACAGATAAATACCAAGACTCGGGCTCTTCGCTTTCCTAGCCTTGAAAACAGGCACTCTGTTTTTCTCACTCTCGCTCTCCGAACTGCGAAATGAAACGTTGCACTCTCTGTCCTCCAAGGAAGGTGCTAGGCAGGAATTGTCTTGCTGGTCTTCACTTGCCCTGGCAGTCATTGCAGATAAACAGCAAGACTGGGGCTCTGCTCTTTCATAGCCTTGCAAACAGGCACTCTGCTTTTTCTCACTCTCGCACTACAAAAAGTGAAATGAAACGTTACACTCTCTCTCCTCCAAACAGTGAGCTAGGCAGGAATTGTATGTTGGTCCTCACTTGCCCTGGCAGGCATTGCAGATAAACAGCAAGACTGGGGCTCTGCTCTTTCCTAGCCTTGCAAACGTGCACGTTGCTTTTTCTCACTCTGGCTCTCCGAACTGCGAAATGAAACGTTGCACTCTCTCTCCTCCAAGAAAGGTGCTAGGCAGGAATTGTCTTGCTGGTCCTCATTTGCCCTGGCAGGCATTGCAGATAAACAGCAAGACTGGGGCTGTGCTCTTTAATAGTCTTGCAAACAGGCACTGTGCTTTTTCTCACTCTCTCTCCCCGAACTGCGAAATGAAACGTTGCACTCTCTCTCCTCCAAGGAAGGTGCTAGGCAGGAATTGTCTTGCTGGTCCTCACTTGCCCTGGCAGTCATTGCAGATAAACAGCAAGACTGGGGCTCTGCTCTTTCATAGCCTTGCAAACAGGCACTCTGCTTTTTCTCACTCTCGCACTACAAAAAATGAAATGAAACGTTGCACTCTCTCTCCTCCAAGAGAGGTGCAAGGCAGGAATTGTCTTGCCGGTCCTCACTTGCCCTGGCAGTCATTGCAGATAAACAGCAAGACTGGGGATGTGCTCTTTCATAGTCTTGGAAACAGGCACTCTGCTTTTTCGCACTCTCGCTCTCCGAACTGCGAAATGAAACGTTGCACTCTCTGTCCTCCAAGGAAGGTGCTAGGCAGGAATTGTCTTGCTGGTCCTCACTTGCCCTGCCAGTCACTGCACATAAACAGCAAGACTGGGGCTCTGCTCTTTAAAAACCTTGCAAACGGGCACGCTGCTTTTTCTCACTCTCGCTCTCCGAACTGCGAAATGAAACGTTGCACCCTCTCTCCTCCGAAAGAGGTGCTAGGCAGGAATTGTCTTGCTGGTCCTCACTTGCCCTGGCAGTCATTGCAGATAAACACCAAGACTGCGGCTCTGCTCTTTCCAACCCTTGAAAACAGGTACTATGGTTTATCTCACTCTCGCTATCCGAACTGCGAAATGAAACGTTGCACTCTCTGTCCTCCAAGGAAGGTGCTAGGCAGGAATTTTCTTGCTGGTCCTCACTTGCCCTGGCAGTCATTGCAGATAAACAGCAAGACTGGGGCTCTGCTCTTTCCAAGCCTTGAAAACAGGCACTCTGCTTTGTCTCACTCTCGCTCTCCGAACTGCGAAATGAAACGTTGCACTCTCTCTCCTCCAAGGAAGGTGCTAGGCAGGAATTGTCTTGCTGGTCCTCACTTGCCCTGGCAGTCATTGTGGATAAACACCAAGACTGGGGCTCTGCTCTTTAATAGCCTTGAAAACAGGCACTCTGGTTGATCTCACTCTCGCTCTCCGAACTGCGATATGAAACGTTGCACTCTCTGTCCTCCAAGGAAGGTGCTAGGCAGGAATTGTCTTGCTGGTCCTCACTTGCCCTGGCAGTCATTCCAGATAAACAGCAAGGCTGGGGCTCTGCTCTTTCATAGCCTTGCAAACAGGCACTCTGCTTTTTCTCACTCTCGCACGACAAAAAGCTAAACGAAACGTTGCACTCTCTCTCCTCCAAGGAAGGTGCTAGGCAGGAATTGTCTTGCCGGTCCTCACTTGCCCTGGCAGTCATTTCAGATAAACAGCAAGACAGGGCTCTGCTCTTTTCTATCCTTGAAAACAGGCGCTCAGCTTTTTTGTCAGTCTTGCTCTCCGATATGCGAAATTAAACGTTGTACTCTCTCTCCTCCAAGAAAGGTGCTAAGCAGGAATTTTCTTGCTAGTCCTCACTTGCCCTGGCAGGCATTGCAGATAAACAGCAAGACTGGGGCTCTGCTCTTTAATAGCCTTACAAACAGCCAGTGCAGTTCCAGTCCCTCGTGAGTGCCAAACTGCCAAATTGAAACTTTGCACTCTCTCTCCTCCAAGGAAACTGCTAGGCAGGAATTGTCTTGCTGGTCCTCACTTGCCCTGGTAGTCATTGCAGGTAAACAGCAAGACTGGGGCTCTGCCCTTTCCTAGCCTTGCAAACGGGCACGCTGCTTTTTCTCACTCTCGCTCTCCGAACTGCGAAATGAAACGTTGCACCCTCTCTCCTCCAAGGAAAGTGCTAGGTAGGAATTGTCTTGCTGGACCTCACTTGCCCTGGCAGTCATTGCAGGTAAACAGCAAGACTGGGGCTCTGCTCTTTCCTAGCCTTGCAAAGAGGCACTCTGCTTTTTCTCACTCTCGCTCTCCGAACTGCGAAATGAAACGTTGTACACTCTCTCCTCCAAGAAAGGTGCTAGGCAGGAATTGTCTTGCTGGACCTCACTTGCCCTGGCAGTCATTACAGATAAACACCAAGACTCGGGCTCTGCTCTTTCCTAGCCTTGAAAACAGGCACTCTGTTTTTCTCACTCTCGCTCTCCGAACTGCGAAATGAAACGTTGCACTCTCTGTCCTCCAAGGAAGGCACTAGGCAGGAATTGTCTTGCTGGTCCTCACTTGCCATGGCAGTCATTGCAGATAAACAGCAAGACTGGGGCTCTGCTCTTTCATAGCCTTGCAAACAGGCACTCTGCTTTTTCTCTCTCTCGCACTACAAAAAATGAAATGAAACGTTGCACTCTCTCTCCTCCAAGAGAGGTGCAAGGCAGGAATTGTCTTGCCGGTCCTCACTTGCCCTGGCAGTCATTGCAGATAAACAGCAAGACTGGGGCTGTGCTCTTTCATAGTCTTGGAAACAGGCACTCTGCTTTTTCGCACTCTCGCTCTCCGAACTGCGAAATGAAACGTTGCACTCTCTGTCCTCCAAGGAAGGTGCTAGGCAGGAATTGTCTTGCTGGTCTTCACTTGCCCTGGCAGTCGTTGCAGATAAACAGCAAGACTGGGGCTCTGCTCTTTCATAGCCTTGCAAACAGGCACTCTGCTTTTTCTCACTCTCGCACTACAAAAAGTGAAATGAAACGTTACACTCTCTCTCCTCCAAACAGTGAGCTAGGCAGGAATTGTATGTTGGTCCTCACTTGCCCTGGCAGGCATTGCAGATAAACAGCAAGACTGGGGCTCTGCTCTTTCCTAGCCTTGCAAACGGGCACGCTGCTTTTTCTCACTCTGGCTCTCCGAACTGCGAAATGAAACGTTGCACTCTCTCTCCTCCAAGAAAGGTGCTAGGCAGGAATTGTCTTGCTGGTCCTCATTTGCCCTGGCAGGCATTGCAGATAAACAGCAAGACTGGGGCTGTGCTCTTTAATAGTCTTGCAAACAGGCACTGTGCTTTTTCTCACTCTCTCTCCCTGAACTGCGAAATGAAACGCTGCACTCTCTGTCCTCCAAGGAAGGCACTAGGCAGGAATTGTCTTGCTGGTCCTCACTTGCCATGGCAGTCATTGCAGATAAACAGCAAGACTGGGGCTCTGCTCTTTCATAGCCTTGCAAACAGGCACTCTGCTTTTTCTCTCTCTCGCACTACAAAAAATGAAATGAAACGTTGCACTCTCTCTCCTCCAAGAGAGGTGCAAGGCAGGAATTGTCTTGCCGGTCCTCACTTGCCCTGGCAGTCATTGCAGATAAACAGCAAGACTGGGGCTGTGCTCTTTCATAGTCTTGGAAACAGGCACTCTGCTTTTTCGCACTCTCGCTCTCCGAACTGCGAAATGAAACGTTGCACTCTCTGTCCTCCAAGGAAGGTGCTAGGCAGGAATTGTCTTGCTGGTCCTCACTTGCCCTGCCAGTCACTGCACATAAACAGCAAGACTGGGGCTCTGCTCTTTAAAAACCTTGCAAACGGGCACGCTGCTTTTTCTCACTCTCGCTCTCCGAACTGCGAAATGAAACGTTGCACCCTCTCTCCTCCGAAAGAGGTGCTAGGCAGGAATTGTCTTGCTGGTCCTCACTTGCCCTGGCAGTCATTGCAGATAAACACCAAGACTGCGGCTCTGCTCTTTCCAACCCTTGAAAACAGGTACTATGGTTTATCTCACTCTCGCTCTCCGAACTGCGAAATGAAACGTTGCACTCTCTGTCCTCCAAGGAAGGTGCTAGTCAGGAATTTTCTTGCTGGTCCTCACTTGCCCTGGCAGTCATTGCAGATAAACAGCAAGACTGGGGCTCTGCTCTTTCCAAGCCTTGAAAACAGGCACTCTGCTTTGTCTCACTCTCGCTCTCCGAACTGCGAAATGAAACGTTGCACTCTCTCTCCTCCAAGGAAGGTGCTAGGCAGGAATTGTCTTGCTGGTCCTCACTTGCCCTGGCAGTCATTGCGGATAAACACCAAGACTGGGGCTCTGCTCTTTAATAGCCTTGAAAACAGGCACTCTGGTTGATCTCACTCTCGCTCTCCGAACTGCGATATGAAACGTAGCACTCTCTGTCCTCCAAGGAAGGTGCTAGGCAGGAATTGTCTTGCTGGTCCTCACTTGCCCTGGCAGTCATTGCCGATAAACAGCAAGACTGGGGCTCTGCTCTTTAATAGTCTTGCAAGCAGGCACTGTTCTTTTTCTCACTCTCTCTTCCCGAACTGCGAAATGAAACGTTGCACTCTCTGTCCTACAAGGAAGGCACTAGGCAGGAATTGTCTTGCTGGTCCTCACTTGCCATGGCAGTCATTGCAGATAAACAGCAAGACTGGGGCTCTGCTCTTTCATAGCCTTGCAAACAGGCACTCTGCTTTTTCTCACTCTCGCACTACAAAAAACGAAATGAAACGTTGCACTCTCTCTCCTCCAAGAGAGGTGCAAGGCAGGAATTGTCTTGCCGGTCCTCACTTGCCCTGGCAGTCATTGCAGATAAACAGCAAGACTGGGGCTGTGCTCTTTCATAGTCTTGGAAACAGGCACTCTGCTTTTTCTCACTCTCGCACTACAAAAAGTGAAATGAAACGTTACACTCTCTCTCCTCCAAACAGTGAGCTAGGCAGGAATTGTATGTTGGTCCTCACTTGCCCTGGCAGGCATTGCAGATAAACACCAAGACTGGGGCTCTGCTCTTTCCTAGCCTTGCAAACGGGCACGCTGCTTTTTCTCACTCTCGCTCTCCGAACTGCGAAATGAAACGTTGCACTGTCTCTCCTCCAAGGAAAGTCCTAGGCAGGAATTGTCTTGCTGGACCTCACTTGCCCTGGCAGGCATTGCAGATAAACAGCAAGACTGGGGCTCTGCTCTTTCCTAGCCTTGCAAACAGGCACTCTGCTTTTTCTCACTCTCGCTCTCCGAACTGCGAAATGAAACGTTGCACTCTCTCTCCTCCAAGGAAGGTGCTAGGCAGGAATTGTCTTGCTGGTCCTCACTTGCCCTGGCAGTCATTGCAGATAAACAGCAAGACTGGGGCTCTGCTCTTTCCAAGCCTTGAAAACAGGCACTCTGTTTTTCCCACTCTCGCTCTCCGAACTACGAAATGAAACGTTGAACTGTCTCTCCTCCAAGGAAGGTGCTAGGCAGGAATTGTCTTGCTGGTCCTCACTTGCCCTGGCAGTCATTGCAGATAAACAGCAAGACTGGGGCTCTGCTCTTTAATAGCCTTACAAACAGCCAGTGCAGTTCCAGTCCCTCGTGAGTGTCAAACTGTTAAATTGAAACTTTGCATTCTCTCTCCTCCAAGGAAACTGCTAGGCAGGAATTGTCTTGCTGGTCCTCACTTGCCCTGGCAGTCATTGCAGATAAACAGCAAGGCTGGGGCTCTGCTCTTTCATAGCCTTGCAAACAGGCACTCTGCTTTTTCTCACTCTCGCACGACAAAAAGCTAAACGAAACGTTGTACTCTCTCTCCTCCAAGGAAGGTGCTAGGCAGGAATTGTCTTGCCGGTCCTCACTTGCCCTGGCAGTCATTTCAGATAAACAGCAAGACAGGGCTCTGCTCTTTTCTAGCCTTGAAAACAGGCGCTCAGATTTTTGTCAGTCTTGCTGTCCGAACTGCGAAATGAAACGTTGTACACTCTCTCCTCCAAAAAAGGTGCTAGGCAGGAATTGCCTTGCTGGACCTCACTTGCCCTGGCAGTCATTACAGATAAACACCAAGACTCGGGCTCTGCTCTTTCCTAGCCTTGAAAACAGGCACTCTGTTTTTCTCACTCTCGCTCTCCGAACTGCGAAATGAAACGTTGCACTCTCTGTCCTCCAAGGAAGGTGCTAGGCAGGAATTGTCTTGCTGGTCTTCACTTGCCCTGGCAGTCATTGCAGATAAACAGCAAGACTGGGGCTCTGCTCTTTCACAGCCTTGCAAACAGGCACTCTGCTTTTTCTCACTCTCGCACTACAAAAAGTGAAATGAAACGTTACACTCTCTCTCCTCCGAACAGTGAGCTAGGCAGGAATTGTATGTTGGTCCTCACTTGCCCTGGCAGGCATTGCAGATAAACAGCAAGACTGGGGCTCTGCTCTTTCCTAGCCTTGCAAACGTGCACGCTGCTTTTTCTCACTCTGGCTCTCCGAACTGCGAAATGAAACGTTGCACTCTCTCTCCTCCAAGAAAGGTGCTAGGCAGGAATTGTCTTGCTGGTCCTCATTTGCCCTGGCAGGCATTGCAGATAAACAGCAAGACTGGGGCTGTGCTCTTTAATAGTCTTGCAAACAGGCACTGTGCTTTTTCTCACTCTCTCTCCCCGAACTGCGAAATGAAACGCTGCACTCTCTGTCCTCCAAGGAAGGCACTAGGCAGGAATTGTCTTGCTGGTCCTCACTTGCCATGGCAGTCATTGCAGATAAACAGCAAGACTGGGGCTCTGCTCTTTCATAGCCTTGCAAACAGGCACTCTGCTTTTTCTCACTCTCGCACTACAAAAAATGAAATGAAACGTTGCACTCTCTCTCCTCCAAGAGAGGTGCAAGGCAGGAATTGTCTTGCCGGTCCTCACTTGCCCTGGCAGTCATTGCAGATAAACAGCAAGACTGGGGCTGTGCTCTTTCATAGTCTTGGAAACAGGCACTCTGCTTTTTCGCACTCTCGCTCTCCGAACTGCGAAATGAAACGTTGCACTCTCTGTCCTCCAAGGAAGGTGCTAGGCAGGAATTGTCTTGCTGGTCCTCACTTGCCCCGCCAGTCACTGCACATAAACAGCAAGACTGGGGCTCTGCTCTTTAAAAACCTTGCAAACGGGCACGCTGCTTTTTCTCACTCTCGCTCTCCGAACTGCGAAATGAAACGTTGCACCCTCTCTCCTCCAAGAGAGGTGCAAGGCAGGAATTGTCTTGTTGGTCCTCACTTGCCCTGGCAGTCATTGCAGATAAACACCAAGACTGCGGCTCTGCTCTTTCCAACCCTTGAAAACAGGTACTATGGTTTATCTCACTCTCGCTCTCCGAACTGCGAAATGAAACGTTGCACTCTCTGTCCTCCAAGGAAGGTGCTAGGCAGGAATTTTCTTGCTGGTCCTCACTTGCCCTGGCAGTCATTGCAGATAAACAGCAAGACTGGGGCTCTGCTCTTTCCAAGCCTTGAAAACAGGCACTCTGCTTTGTCTCACTCTCGCTCTCCGAACTGCGAAATGAAACGTTGCACTCTCTCTCCTCCAAGGAAGGTGCTAGGCAGGAATTGTCTTGCTGGTCCTCACTTGCCCTGGCAGTCATTGTGTATAAACACCAAGACTGGGGCTCTGCTCTTTAATAGCCTTGAAAACAGGCACTCTGGTTGATCTCACTCTCGCTCTCCGAACTGCGATATGAAACGTTGCACTCTCTGTCCTCCAAGGAAGGTGCTAGGCAGGAATTGTCTTGCTGGTCCTCACTTGCCCTGGCAGTCATTGCCGATAAACAGCAAGACTGGGGCTCTGCTCTTTAATAGTCTTGCAAGCAGGCACTGTGCTTTTTCTCACTCTCTCTTCCCGAACTGCGAAATGAAACGTTGCACTCTCTGTCCTCCAAGGAAGGCACTAGGCAGGAATTGTCTTGCTGGTCCTCACTTGCCATGGCAGTCATTGCAGATAAACAGCAAGACTGGGGCTCTGCTCTTTCATAGCCTTGCAAACAGGCACTCTGCTTTTTCTCACTCTCGCACTACAAAAAACGAAATGAAACGTTGCACTCTCTCTCCTCCAAGAGAGGTGCAAGGCAGGAATTGTCTTGCCGGTCCTCACTTGCCCTGGCAGTCATTGCAGATAAACAGCAAGACTGGGGCTGTGCTCTTTCATAGTCTTGGAGACAGGCACTCTGCTTTTTCTCACTCTCGCACTACAAAAAGTGAAATGAAACGTTACACTCTCTCTCCTCCAAACAGTGAGCTAGGCAGGAATTGTATGTTGGTCCTCACTTGCCCTGGCAGGCATTGCAGATAAACACCAAGACTGGGGCTCTGCTCTTTCCTAGCCTTGCAAACGGGCACGCTGCTTTTTCTCACTCTCGCTCTCCGAACTGCGAAATGAAACGTTGCACTGTCTCTCCTCCAAGGAAAGTCCTAGGCAGGAATTGTCTTGCTGGACCTCACTTGCCCTGGCAGGCATTGCAGATAAACAGCAAGACTGGGGCTCTGCTCTTTCCTAGCCTTGCAAACAGGCACTCTGCTTTTTCTCACTCTCGCTCTCCGAACTGCGAAATGAAACGTTGCACTCTCTCTCCTCCAAGGAAGGTGCTAGGCAGGAATTGTCTTGCTGGTCCTCACTTGCCCTGGCAGTCATTGCAGATAAACAGCAAGACTGGGACTCTGCTCTTTCCAAGCCTTGAAAACAGGCACTCTGTTTTTCCCACTCTCGCTCTCCGAACTACGAAATGAAACGTTGAACTGTCTCTCCTCCAAGGAAGGTGCTAGGCAGGAATTGTCTTGCTGGTCCTCACTTGCCCTGGCAGTCATTGCAGATAAACAGCAAGACTGGGGCTCTGCTCTTTAATAGCCTTACAAACAGCCAGTGCAGTTCCAGTCCCTCGTGAGTGTCAAACTGTTAAATTGAAACTTTGCATTCTCTCTCCTCCAAGGAAACTGCTAGGCAGGAATTGTCTTGCTGGTCCTCACTTGCCCTGGCAGTCATTGCAGATAAACAGCAAGGCTGGGGCTCTGCTCTTTCATAGCCTTGCAAACAGGCACTCTGCTTTTTCTCACTCTCGCACGACAAAAAGCTAAACGAAACGTTGCACTCTCTCTCCTCCAAGGAAGGTGCTAGGCAGGAATTGTCTTGCCGGTCCTCACTTGCCCTGGCAGTCATTTCAGATAAACAGCAAGACAGGGCTCTGCTCTTTTCTAGCCTTGAAAACAGGCGCTCAGCTTTTTTGTCAGTCTTGCTCTCCGAAATGCGAAATGAAACGTTGTACTCTCTCTCCTCCAAGAAAGGTGCTAAGCAGGAATTTTCTTGCTAGTCCTCACTTGCCCTGGCAGTCATTGCAGATAAACAGCAAGACTGGGGTCTGCTCTTTCATAGCCTTGCTAACAGCCAATGCAGTTCCTATCCCTCCTGAGCGCCAAAAAGCTAAATTGAAACGTTGCACTCTCTCTCCTCCAAGAAAGGTGCTAGGCAGGAATTTTCTTGCTGGTCTTCACTTCCCCTGGCAGGCATTGCAGATAAACAGCAAGACGGGGGTTCTGCTCTTTAATAGCCTTGAAAACAGGCACTCTGCTTTTTCTCACTCTCGCTCTCCGTACTGCGAAATGAAACGTTCCAGTCTCTCTCCTCCAAGGAAGGTGCTAGGCAGGACTTGTCTTGCTGCTCCTCACTTGCCCGGGCAGTCATTGCAGATAAACAGCAAGACTGGGGCTCTGCTCTTTAATAGCCTTGCAAACAGGCAGTGCAGTTCCAGTCCCTCCTGAGCGCCAAAAAGCTAAATTGAAACGTTGCACTCTCCATCCTCCAAGAGAGGTGCTAGGCAGGAACTGTCTTGCTGGTCCTCACTTGCCCTGACAGTCATTGCAGATAAACAGAAAGACTGGGGCTCTGCTCTTTCCTAGCCTTGCTAACAGCCAATGCAGTTCCTATCCCTCCTGAGCGCTAAACTGCGAAATGAAACGTTGCACTCTCTCCTCCAATGAAGGTTCTAGGCAGGAATTGTCCTGCTGGTCCTCACTTCCCCTGGCAGTCATTGCAGATAAACGGCAAGACAGGGGCTCTGCTCTTTAATAGCCCTACAAACAGCCATTGCATTTCCAGTCGCTCGTGAGTGCCAAACTCCTAAAATGAAACGTTGCACTCTCTCTCCTCCAAGGTAGGTGCTAGGCAGGAATTGTCCTGCTGGTCCTCATTTGCCCTGGCAGGCATTGCAGATAAACTGCAAGACAGGGGCTCTGCTCTTTAATAGCCTTACAAACAGCCAGTGCAGTTCCAGTCCCTCGTGAGTGTCAAACTGCCAAATTGAAACTTTGCACTCTCTCTCCTCCAAGGAAACTGCTAGGCAGGAATTGTCTTGCTGGTCCTCACTTGCCCTGGCAGTCATTGCAGATAAACAGCAAGACTGGGGCTCTGCTATTTCATAGCCTTGCAAACAGGCACTCTTCTTTTTCTCACTCTCGCACTACAAAAAGTGAAATGAAACGTTACACTCTCTCTCCTCCAAACAGTGAGCTAGGCAGGAATTGTCTTGCTGGTCCTCACTTGCCCTGGCAGTCATTGCAGATAAACAGCAAGACTGGGGCTCTGCCCTTTCCTAGGCTTGCAAACGGGCACGCTGCTTTTTCTCACTCTCGCTCTCCGAACTGCGAAATGAAACGTTGCACCCTCTCTCCTCCAAGAAAGGTGCTAGGCAGGAATTGTCTTGCTGGTCCTCACTTGCCCTGGCAGTCATTGCAGATAAACAGCAAGACTGGGGCTCTGCTCTTTCATAGCCTTGCAAACAGGCACTCTGCTTTTTCTCACTCTCGCACTACAAAAAGTGAAATGAAACGTTGCACTCTCTCTCCTCCAAACAGTGAGCTAGGCAGGAATTGTATGTTGGTCCTCACTTGCCCTGGCAGGCTTTGCAGATAAACAGCAAGACTGGGGCTCTGCTCTTTCCTAGCCTTGCAAACGGGCACGCTGCTTTTTCTCACTCTGGCTCTCCGAACTGCGAAATGAAACGTTGCACTCTCTCTCCTCCAAGAAAGGTGCTAGGCAGGAATTGTCTTGCTGGTCCTCATTTGCCCTGACAGGCATTGCAGATAAACAGCAAGACTGGGGCTCTGCTCTTTCCTAGCCTTGCAAACAGGCACTCTGCTTTTTCTCACTCTCGCTCTCCGAACTGCGAAATGAAACGTTGCACACTCTGTCCTCCACGGAAGGTGCTAGGCAGGAATTTTCTTGCTGGTCCTCACTTGCCCTGGCAGTCATTGCAGATAAACAGCAAGACTGGGGCTCTGCTCTTTCCAGGCCTTGAAAACAGGCACTCTGCTTTGTCTCACTCTCGCTCTCCGAACTGCGAAATGAAACGTTGCACTCTCTCTCCTCCAAGGAAGGTGCTAGGCAGGAATTGTCTTGCTGGTCCTCACTTGCCATGGCAGTCATTGTGGATAAACACCAAGACTGGGGCTCTGCTCTTTAATAGCCTTACAAACAGCCAGTGCAGTTCCAGTCCCTCGTGAGTGTCAAACTGTTAAATTGAAACTTTGCATTCTCTCTCCTCCAAGGAAACTGCTAGGCAGGAATTGTCTTGCTGGTCCTCACTTGCCCTGGCAGTCATTGCAGATAAACAGCAAGACTGGGGTCTGCTCTTTCCTAGCCTTGGAAACAGTCAATCTAGTTCCTCTCCCTCGTGACCTCCAAACTGCTAAATTGAAGCGTTGCACTCTCTCTCCTCCAAGGAAGGCGCTAGGCAGGAATTGTCTTGCTGGTCCTCACTTGCCCTGGCAGTCATTGCAGATAAACAGCAAGACTGGGGCTCTGCTCTTTCATAGCCTTGCAAACAGGCACTCTGCTTTTTCTCACTCTCGCACGACAAAAAGCTAAACGAAACGTTGCACTCTCTCTCCTCCAAGGAAGGTGCTAGGCAGGAATTGTCTTGCCGGTCCTCACTTGCCCTGGCAGTCATTTCAGATAAACAGCAAGACAGGGCTCTGCTCTTTTCTAGCCTTGAAAACAGGCGCTCAGATTTTTGTCAGTCTTGCTCTCCGAACTGCGAAATGAAACGTTGTACACTCTCTCCTCCAAAAAAGGTGCTAGGCAGGAATTGCCTTGCTGGACCTCACTTGCCCTGGCAGTCATTACAGATAAACACCAAGACTCGGGCTCTGCTCTTTCCTAGCCTTGAAAACAGGCACTCTGTTTTTCTCACTCTCGCTCTCCGAACTGCGAAATGAAACGTTGCACTCTCTCTCCTCCAAGGAAGGTGCTAGGCAGGAATTGTCTTGCTGGTCTTCACTTGCCCTGGCAGTCATTGCAGATAAACAGCAAGACTGGGGCTCTGCTCTTTCATAGCCTTGCAAACAGGCACTCTGCTTTTTCTCACTCTCGCACTACAAAAAGTGAAATGAAACGTTACACTCTCTCTCCTCCGAACAGTGAGCTAGGCAGGAATTGTATGTTGGTCCTCACTTGCCCTGGCAGGCATTGCAGATAAACAGCAAGACTGGGGCTCTGCTCTTTCCTAGCCTTGCAAACGTGCACGCTGCTTTTTCTCACTCTGGCTCTCCGAACTGCGAAATGAAACGTTGCACTCTCTCTCCTCCAAGAAAGGTGCTAGGCAGGAATTGTCTTGCTGGTCCTCATTTGCCCTGGCAGGCATTGCAGATAAACAGCAAGACTGGGGCTGTGCTCTTTAATA
Source organism: Phaethon aethereus (assembly GCF_964289735.1). Taxonomy (NCBI): domain Eukaryota; kingdom Metazoa; phylum Chordata; class Aves; order Phaethontiformes; family Phaethontidae; genus Phaethon; species Phaethon aethereus. Next base: position 251,801 of record NW_028113999.1, on the reverse strand, counting down.
GTCTTGCAAACAGGCACTGTGCTTTTTCTCACTCTCTCTCCCCGAACTGCGAAATGAAACGCTGCACTCTCTGTCCTCCAAGGAAGGCACTAGGCAGGAATTGTCTTGCTGGTCCTCACTTGCCATGGCAGTCATTGCAGATAAACAGCAAGACTGGGGCTCTGCTCTTTCATAGCCTTGCAAACAGGCACTCTGCTTTTTCTCACTCTCGCACTACAAAAAATGAAATGAAACGTTGCACTCTCGCTCCTCCAAGAGAGGTGCAAGGCAGGAATTGTCTTGCCGGTCCTCACTTGCCCTGGCAGTCATTGCAGATAAACAGCAAGACTGGGGCTGTGCTCTTTCATAGTCTTGGAAACAGGCACTCTGCTTTTTCGCACTCTCGCTCTCCGAACTGCGAAATGAAACGTTGCACTCTCTGTCCTCCAAGGAAGGTGCTAGGCAGGAATTGTCTTGCTGGTCCTCACTTGCCCCGCCAGTCACTGCACATAAACAGCAAGACTGGGGCTCTGCTCTTTAAAAACCTTGCAAACGGGCACGCTGCTTTTTCTCACTCTCGCTCTCCGAACTGCGAAATGAAACGTTGCACCCTCTCTCCTCCGAAAGAAGTGCTAGGCAGGAATTGTCTTGTTGGTCCTCACTTGCCCTGGCAGTCATTGCAGATAAACACCAAGACTGCGGCTCTGCTCTTTCCAACCCTTGAAAACAGGTACTATGGTTTATCTCACTCTCGCTCTCCGAACTGCGAAATGAAACGTTGCACTCTCTGTCCTCCAAGGAAGGTGCTAGGCAGGAATTTTCTTGCTGGTCCTCACTTGCCCTGGCAGTCATTGCAGATAAACAGCAAGACTGGGGCTCTGCTCTTTCCAAGCCTTGAAAACAGGCACTCTGCTTTGTCTCACTCTCGCTCTCCGAACTGCGAAATGAAACGTTGCACTCTCTCTCCTCCAAGGAAGGTGCTAGGCAGGAATTGTCTTGCTGGTCCTCACTTGCCCTGGCAGTCATTGTGGATAAACACCAAGACTGGGGCTCTGCTCTTTAATAGCCTTGAAAACAGGCACTCTGGTTGATCTCACTCTCGCTCTCCGAACTGCGATATGAAACGTTGCACTCTCTGTCCTCCAAGGAAGGTGCTAGGCAGGAATTGTCTTGCTGGTCCTCACTTGCCCTGGCAGTCATTGCCGATAAACAGCAAGACTGGGGCTCTGCTCTTTAATAGTCTTGCAAGCAGGCACTGTGCTTTTTCTCACTCTCTCTTCCCGAACTGCGAAATGAAACGTTGCACTCTCTGTCCTCCAAGGAAGGCACTAGGCAGGAATTGTCTTGCTGGTCCTCACTTGCCATGGCAGTCATTGCAGATAAACAGCAAGACTGGGGCTCTGCTCTTTCATAGCCTTGCAAACAGGCACTCTGCTTTTTCTCACTCTCGCACTACAAAAAACGAAATGAAACGTTGCACTCTCTCTCCTCCAAGAGAGGTGCAAGGCAGGAATTGTCTTGCCGGTCCTCACTTGCCCTGGCAGTCATTGCAGATAAACAGCAAGACTGGGGCTGTGCTCTTTCATAGTCTTGGAGACAGGCACTCTGCTTTTTCTCACTCTCGCACTACAAAAAGTGAAATGAAACTTTACACTCTCTCTCCTCCAAACAGTGAGCTAGGCAGGAATTGTATGTTGGTCCTCACTTGCCCTGGCAGGCATTGCAGATAAACACCAAGACTGGGGCTCTGCTCTTTCCTAGCCTTGCAAACGGGCACGCTGCTTTTTCTCACTCTCGCTCTCCGAACTGCGAAATGAAACGTTGCACTGTCTCTCCTCCAAGGAAAGTCCTAGGCAGGAATTGTCTTGCTGGACCTCACTTGCCCTGGCAGGCATTGCAGATAAACAGCAAGACTGGGGCTCTGCTCTTTCCTAGCCTTGCAAACAGGCACTCTGCTTTTTCTCACTCTCGCTCTCCGAACTGCGAAATGAAACGTTGCACTCTCTCTCCTCCAAGGAAGGTGCTAGGCAGGAATTGTCTTGCTGGTCCTCACTTGCCCTGGCAGTCATTGCAGATAAACAGCAAGACTGGGACTCTGCTCTTTCCAAGCCTTGAAAACAGGCACTCTGTTTTTCCCACTCTCGCTCTCCGAACTACGAAATGAAACGTTGAACTGTCTCTCCTCCAAGGAAGGTGCTAGGCAGGAATTGTCTTGCTGGTCCTCACTTGCCCTGGCAGTCATTGCAGATAAACAGCAAGACTGGGGCTCTGCTCTTTAATAGCCTTACAAACAGCCAGTGCAGTTCCAGTCCCTCGTGAGTGTCAAACTGTTAAATTGAAACTTTGCATTCTCTCTCCTCCAAGGAAACTGCTAGGCAGGAATTGTCTTGCTGGTCCTCACTTGCCCTGGCAGTCATTGCAGATAAACAGCAAGGCTGGGGCTCTGCTCTTTCATAGCCTTGCAAACAGGCACTCTGCTTTTTCTCACTCTCGCACGACAAAAAGCTAAACGAAACGTTGCACTCTCTCTCCTCCAAGGAAGGTGCTAGGCAGGAATTGTCTTGCCGGTCCTCACTTGCCCTGGCAGTCATTTCAGATAAACAGCAAGACAGGGCTCTGCTCTTTTCTAGCCTTGAAAACAGGCGCTCAGCTTTTTTGTCAGTCTTGCTCTCCGAAATGCGAAATGAAACGTTGTACTCTCTCTCCTCCAAGAAAGGTGCTAGGCAGGAATTTTCTTGCTAGTCCTCACTTGCCCTGGCAGTCATTGCAGATAAACAGCAAGACTGGGGTCTGCTCTTTCATAGCCTTGCTAACAGCCAATGCAGTTCCTATCCCTCCTGAGCGCCAAAAAGCTAAATTGAAACGTTGCACTCTCTCTCCTCCAAGAAAGGTGCTAGGCAGGAATTTTCTTGCTGGTCTTCACTTCCCCTGGCAGGCATTGCAGATAAACAGCAAGACGGGGGTTCTGCTCTTTAATAGCCTTGAAAACAGGCACTCTGCTTTTTCTCACTCTCGCTCTCCGTACTGCGAAATGAAACGTTCCAGTCTCTCTCCTCCAAGGAAGGTGCTAGGCAGGACTTGTCTTGCTGCTCCTCACTTGCCCGGGCAGTCATTGCAGATAAACAGCAAGACTGGGGCTCTGCTCTTTAATAGCCTTGCAAACAGGCAGTGCAGTTCCAGTCCCTCCTGAGCGCCAAAAAGCTAAATTGAAACGTTGCACTCTATCTCCTCCAAGAGAGGTGCTAGGCAGGAACTGTCTTGCTGGTCCTCACTTGCTCTGGCAGGCATTGCAGATAAACAGAAAGACTGGGGCTCTGCTCTTTCCTAGCCTTGAAAACAGGCATTCTGCTTTTTCTCACTCTCGCTCTCCGAACTGCGAAATGAAACGTTGCACTCTCCATCCTCCAAGAGAGTTGCTAGGCAGGAATTGTCTTGCTGGTCCTCACTTGCCCTGGCAGTCATTGCAGATAAACAGAAAGACTGGGGCTCTGCTCTTTCCTAGCCTTGCTAACAGCCAATGCAGTTCCTATCCCTCCTGAGCGCTAAACTGCGAAATGAAACGTTGCACTCTCTCCTCCAATGAAGGTTCTAGGCAGGAATTGTCCTGCTGGTCCTCACTTCCCCTGGCAGTCATTGCAGATAAACGGCAAGACAGGGGCTCTGCTCTTTAATAGCCCTACAAACAGCCATTGCATTTCCAGTCGCCCGTGAGTGCCAAACTCCTAAAATGAAACGTTGCACTCTCTCTCCTCCAAGGTAGGTGCTAGGCAGGAATTGTCCTGCTGGTCCTCATTTGCCCTGGCAGGCATTGCAGATAAACTGCAAGACAGGGGCTCTGCTCTTTAATAGCCTTACAAACAGCCAGTGCAGTTCCAGTCCCTCGTTAGTGTCAAACTGCCAAATTGAAACTTTGCACTCTCTCTCCTCCAAGGAAACTGCTAGGCAGGAATTGTCTTGCTGGTCCTCACTTGCCCTGGCAGTCATTGCAGATAAACAGCAAGACTGGGGCTCTGCTATTTCATAGCCTTGCAAACAGGCACTCTTCTTTTTCTCACTCTCGCACTACAAAAAGTGAAATGAAACGTTACACTCTCTCTCCTCCAAACAGTGAGCTAGGCAGGAATTGTCTTGCTGGTCCTCACTTGCCCTGGCAGTCATTGCAGATAAACAGCAAGACTGGGGCTCTGCCCTTTCCTAGCCTTGCAAACGGGCACGCTGCTTTTTCTCACTCTCGCTCTCCGAACTGCGAAATGAAACGTTGCACCCTCTCTCCTCCAAGAAAGGTGCTAGGCAGGAATTGTCTTGCTGGTCCTCACTTGCCCTGGCAGGCATTGCAGATAAACACAAAGACTCGGGCTCTGCTCTTTCCTAGCCTTGAAAACAGGCACTCTGTTTTTCTCACTCTCGCTCTCCGAACTGCGAAATGAAACGTTGCACTCTCTGTCCTCCAAGGAAGGTGCTAGGCAGGAATTGTCTTGCTGGTCTTCACTTGCCCTGGCAGTCATTGCAGATAAACAGCAAGACTGGGGCTCTGCTCTTTCATAGCCTTGCAAACAGGCACTCTGCTTTTTCTCACTCTCGCACTACAAAAAGTGAAATGAAACGTTGCACTCTCTCTCCTCCAAACAGTGAGCTAGGCAGGAATTGTATGTTGGTCCTCACTTGCCCTGGCAGGCATTGCAGATAAACAGCAAGACTGGGGCTCTGCTCTTTCCTAGCCTTGCAAACGGGCACGCTGCTTTTTCTCACTCTGGCTCTCCGAACTGCGAAATGAAACGTTGCACTCTCTCTCCTCCAAGAAAGGTGCTAGGCAGGAATTGTCTTGCTGGTCCTCATTTGCCCTGGCAGGCATTGCAGATAAACAGCAAGACTGGGGCTCTGCTCTTTCCAGGCCTTGAAAACAGGCACTCTGCTTTGTCTCACTCTCGCTCTCCGAACTGCGAAATGAAACGTTGCACTCTCTCTCCTCCAAGGAAGGTGCTAGGCAGGAATTGTCTTGCTGGTCCTCACTTGCCATGGCAGTCATTGTGGATAAACACCAAGACTGGGGCTCTGCTCTTTAATAGCCTTACAAACAGCCAGTGCAGTTCCAGTCCCTCGTGAGTGTCAAACTGTTAAATTGAAACTTTGCATTCTCTCTCCTCCAAGGAAACTGCTAGGCAGGAATTGTCTTGCTGGTCCTCACTTGCCCTGGCAGTCATTGCAGATAAACAGCAAGACTGGGGTCTGCTCTTTCCTAGCCTTGGAAACAGTCAATCTAGTTCCTCTCCCTCGTGACCTCCAAACTGCTAAATTGAAGCGTTGCACTCTCTCTCCTCCAAGGAAGGCGCTAGGCAGGAATTGTCTTGCTGGTCCTCACTTGCCCTGGCAGTCATTGCAGATAAACAGCAAGACTGGGGCTCTGCTCTTTCATAGCCTTGCAAACAGGCACTCTGCTTTTTCTCACTCTCGCACGACAAAAAGCTAAACGAAACGTTGCACTCTCTCTCCTCCAAGGAAGGTGCTAGGCAGGAATTGTCTTGCCGGTCCTCACTTGCCCTGGCAGTCATTTCAGATAAACAGCAAGACAGGGCTCTGCTCTTTTCTAGCCTTGAAAACAGGCGCTCAGATTTTTGTCAGTCTTGCTCTCCGAACTGCGAAATGAAACGTTGTACACTCTCTCCTCCAAAAAAGGTGCTAGGCAGGAATTGCCTTGCTGGACCTCACTTGCCCTGGCAGTCATTACAGATAAACACCAAGACTCGGGCTCTGCTCTTTCCTAGCCTTGAAAACAGGCACTCTGTTTTTCTCACTCTCGCTCTCCGAACTGCGAAATGAAACGTTGCACTCTCTGTCCTCCAAGGAAGGTGCTAGGCAGGAATTGTCTTGCTGGTCTTCACTTGCCCTGGCAGTCATTGCAGATAAACAGCAAGACTGGGGCTCTGCTCTTTCATAGCCTTGCAAACAGGCACTCTGCTTTTTCTCACTCTCGCACTACAAAAAGTGAAATGAAACGTTACACTCTCTCTCCTCCGAACAGTGAGCTAGGCAGGAATTGTATGTTGGTCCTCACTTGCCCTGGCAGGCATTGCAGATAAACAGCAAGACTGGGGCTGTGCTCTTTAATAGTCTTGCAAACAGGCACTGTGCTTTTTCTCACTCTCTCTCCCCGAACTGCGAAATGAAACGCTGCACTCTCTGTCCTCCAAGGAAGGCACTAGGCAGGAATTGTCTTGCTGGTCCTCACTTGCCATGGCAGTCATTGCAGATAAACAGCAAGACTGGGGCTCTGCTCTTTCATAGCCTTGCAAACAGGCACTCTGCTTTTTCTCACTCTCGCACTACAAAAAATGAAATGAAACGTTGCACTCTCGCTCCTCCAAGAGAGGTGCAAGGCAGGAATTGTCTTGCCGGTCCTCACTTGCCCTGGCAGTCATTGCAGATAAACAGCAAGACTGGGGCTGTGCTCTTTCATAGTCTTGGAAACAGACACTCTGCTTTTTCTAACTCTCGCTCTCCGAACTGCGAAATGAAACGTTGCACTCTCTCTCCTCCAAGAAAGGTGCTAGGCAGGAATTGTCTTGCTGGTCCTCATTTGCCCTGGCAGGCATTGCAGATAAACAGCAAGACTGGGGCTCTGCTCTTTCCAGGCCTTGAAAACAGGCACTCTGCTTTGTCTCACTCTCGCTCTCCGAACTGCGAAATGAAACGTTGCACTCTCTCTCCTCCAAGGAAGGTGCTAGGCAGGAATTGTCTTGCTGGTCCTCACTTGCCATGGCAGTCATTGTGGATAAACACCAAGACTGGGGCTCTGCTCTTTAATAGCCTTACAAACAGCCAGTGCAGTTCCAGTCCCTCGTGAGTGTCAAACTGTTAAATTGAAACTTTGCATTCTCTCTCCTCCAAGGAAACTGCTAGGCAGGAATTGTCTTGCTGGTCCTCACTTGCCCTGGCAGTCATTGCAGATAAACAGCAAGACTGGGGTCTGCTCTTTCCTAGCCTTGGAAACAGTCAATCTAGTTCCTCTCCCTCGTGACCTCCAAACTGCTAAATTGAAGCGTTGCACTCTCTCTCCTCCAAGGAAGGCGCTAGGCAGGAATTGTCTTGCTGGTCCTCACTTGCCCTGGCAGTCATTGCAGATAAACAGCAAGACTGGGGCTCTGCTCTTTCATAGCCTTGCAAACAGGCACTCTGCTTTTTCTCACTCTCGCACGACAAAAAGCTAAACGAAACGTTGCACTCTCTCTCCTCCAAGGAAGGTGCTAGGCAGGAATTGTCTTGCCGGTCCTCACTTGCCCTGGCAGTCATTTCAGATAAACAGCAAGACAGGGCTCTGCTCTTTTCTAGCCTTGAAAACAGGCGCTCAGATTTTTGTCAGTCTTGCTCTCCGAACTGCGAAATGAAACGTTGTACACTCTCTCCTCCAAAAAAGGTGCTAGGCAGGAATTGCCTTGCTGGACCTCACTTGCCCTGGCAGTCATTACAGATAAACACCAAGACTCGGGCTCTGCTCTTTCCTAGCCTTGAAAACAGGCACTCTGTTTTTCTCACTCTCGCTCTCCGAACTGCGAAATGAAACGTTGCACTCTCTGTCCTCCAAGGAAGGTGCTAGGCAGGAATTGTCTTGCTGGTCTTCACTTGCCCTGGCAGTCATTGCAGATAAACAGCAAGACTGGGGCTCTGCTCTTTCATAGCCTTGCAAACAGGCACTCTGCTTTTTCTCACTCTCGCACTACAAAAAGTGAAATGAAACGTTACACTCTCTCTCCTCCGAACAGTGAGCTAGGCAGGAATTGTATGTTGGTCCTCACTTGCCCTGGCAGGCATTGCAGATAAACAGCAAGACTGGGGCTGTGCTCTTTAATAGTCTTGCAAACAGGCACTGTGCTTTTTCTCACTCTCTCTCCCCGAACTGCGAAATGAAACGCTGCACTCTCTGTCCTCCAAGGAAGGCACTAGGCAGGAATTGTCTTGCTGGTCCTCACTTGCCATGGCAGTCATTGCAGATAAACAGCAAGACTGGGGCTCTGCTCTTTCATAGCCTTGCAAACAGGCACTCTGCTTTTTCTCACTCTCGCACTACAAAAAATGAAATGAAACGTTGCACTCTCGCTCCTCCAAGAGAGGTGCAAGGCAGGAATTGTCTTGCCGGTCCTCACTTGCCCTGGCAGTCATTGCAGATAAACAGCAAGACTGGGGCTGTGCTCTTTCATAGTCTTGGAAACAGACACTCTGCTTTTTCGCACTCTCGCTCTCCGAACTGCGAAATGAAACGTTGCACTCTCTGTCCTCCAAGGAAGGTGCTAGGCAGGAATTGTCTTGCTGGTCCTCACTTGCCCCGCCAGTCACTGCACATAAACAGCAAGACTGGGGCTCTGCTCTTTAAAAACCTTGCAAACGGGCACGCTGCTTTTTCTCACTCTCGCTCTCCGAACTGCGAAATGAAACGTTGCACCCTCTCTCCTCCGAAAGAAGTGCTAGGCAGGAATTGTCTTGTTGGTCCTCACTTGCCCTGGCAGTCATTGCAGATAAACACCAAGACTGCGGCTCTGCTCTTTCCAACCCTTGAAAACAGGTACTATGGTTTATCTCACTCTCGCTCTCCGAACTGCGAAATGAAACGTTGCACTCTCTGTCCTCCAAGGAAGGTGCTAGGCAGGAATTTTCTTGCTGGTCCTCACTTGCCCTGGCAGTCATTGCAGATAAACAGCAAGACTGGGGCTCTGCTCTTTCCAAGCCTTGAAAACAGGCACTCTGCTTTGTCTCACTCTCGCTCTCCGAACTGCGAAATGAAACGTTGCACTCTCTCTCCTCCAAGGAAGGTGCTAGGCAGGAATTGTCTTGCTGGTCCTCACTTGCCCTGGCAGTCATTGTGGATAAACACCAAGACTGGGGCTCTGCTCTTTAATAGCCTTGAAAACAGGCACTCTGGTTGATCTCACTCTCGCTCTCCGAACTGCGATATGAAACGTTGCACTCTCTGTCCTCCAAGGAAGGTGCTAGGCAGGAATTGTCTTGCTGGTCCTCACTTGCCCTGGCAGTCATTGCCGATAAACAGCAAGACTGGGGCTCTGCTCTTTAATAGTCTTGCAAGCAGGCACTGTGCTTTTTCTCACTCTCTCTTCCCGAACTGCGAAATGAAACGTTGCACTCTCTGTCCTCCAAGGAAGGCACTAGGCAGGAATTGTCTTGCTGGTCCTCACTTGCCATGGCAGTCATTGCAGATAAACAGCAAGACTGGGGCTCTGCTCTTTCATAGCCTTGCAAACAGGCACTCTGCTTTTTCTCACTCTCGCACTACAAAAAACGAAATGAAACGTTGCACTCTCTCTCCTCCAAGAGAGGTGCAAGGCAGGAATTGTCTTGCCGGTCCTCACTTGCCCTGGCAGTCATTGCAGATAAACAGCAAGACTGGGGCTGTGCTCTTTCATAGTCTTGGAGACAGGCACTCTGCTTTTTCTCACTCTCGCACTACAAAAAGTGAAATGAAACGTTACACTCTCTCTCCTCCAAACAGTGAGCTAGGCAGGAATTGTATGTTGGTCCTCACTTGCCCTGGCAGGCATTGCAGATAAACACCAAGACTGGGGCTCTGCTCTTTCCTAGCCTTGCAAACGGGCACGCTGCTTTTTCTCACTCTCGCTCTCCGAACTGCGAAATGAAACGTTGCACTGTCTCTCCTCCAAGGAAAGTCCTAGGCAGGAATTGTCTTGCTGGACCTCACTTGCCCTGGCAGGCATTGCAGATAAACAGCAAGACTGGGGCTCTGCTCTTTCCTAGCCTTGCAAACAGGCACTCTGCTTTTTCTCACTCTCGCTCTCCGAACTGCGAAATGAAACGTTGCACTCTCTCTCCTCCAAGGAAGGTGCTAGGCAGGAATTGTCTTGCTGGTCCTCACTTGCCCTGGCAGTCATTGCAGATAAACAGCAAGACTGGGGCTCTGCTCTTTCCAAGCCTTGAAAACAGGCACTCTGTTTTTCCCACTCTCGCTCTCCGAACTGCGAAATGAAACGTTGAACTGTCTCTCCTCCAAGGAAGGTGCTAGGCAGGAATTGTCTTGCTGGTCCTCACTTGCCCTGGCAGTCATTGCAGATAAACAGCAAGACTGGGGCTCTGCTCTTTAATAGCCTTACAAACAGCCAGTGCAGTTCCAGTCCCTCGTGAGTGTCAAACTGTTAAATTGAAACTTTGCATTCTCTCTCCTCCAAGGAAACTGCTAGGCAGGAATTGTCTTGCTGGTCCTCACTTGCCCTGGCAGTCATTGCAGATAAACAGCAAGGCTGGGGCTCTGCTCTTTCATAGCCTTGCAAACAGGCACTCTGCTTTTTCTCACTCTCGCACGACAAAAAGCTAAACGAAACGTTGCACTCTCTCTCCTCCAAGGAAGGTGCTAGGCAGGAATTCTCTTGCCGGTCCTCACTTGCCCTGGCAGTCATTTCAGATAAACAGCAAGACAGGGCTCTGCTCTTTTCTAGCCTTGAAAACAGGCACTCAGCTTTTTTGTCAGTCTTGCTCTCCGAAATGCGAAATGAAACGTTGTACTCTCTCTCCTCCAAGAAAGGTGCTAAGCAGGAATTTTCTTGCTAGTCCTCACTTGCCCTGGCAGTCATTGCAGATAAACAGCAAGACTGGGGTCTGCTCTTTCCTAGCCTTGCTAACAGCCAATGCAGTTCCTATCCCTCCTGAGCGCCAAAAAGCTAAATTGAAACGTTGCACTCTCTCTCCTCCAAGAAAGGTGCTAGGCAGGAATTTTCTTGCTGGTCTTCACTTCCCCTGGCAGGCATTGCAGATAAACAGCAAGACGGGGGTTCTGCTCTTTAATAGCCTTGAAAACAGGCACTCTGCTTTTTCTCACTCTCGCTCTCCGTACTGCGAAATGAAACGTTCCAGTCTCTCTCCTCCAAGGAAGGTGCTAGGCAGGACTTGTCTTGCTGCTCCTCACTTGCCCGGGCAGTCATTGCAGAGAAACAGCAAGACTGGGGCTCTGCTCTTTAATAGCCTTGCAAACAGGCAGTGCAGTTCCAGTCCCTCCTGAGCGCCAAAAAGCTAAATTGAAACGTTGCACTCTATCTCCTCCAAGAGAGGTGCTAGGCAGGAACTGTCTTGCTGGTCCTCACTTGCTCTGGCAGGCATTGCAGATAAACAGAAAGACTGGGGCTCTGCTCTTTCCTAGCCTTGAAAACAGGCATTCTGCTTTTTCTCACTCTCGCTCTCCGAACTGCGAAATGAAACGTTGCACTCTCCATCCTCCAAGAGAGTTGCTAGGCAGGAATTGTCTTGCTGGTCCTCACTTGCCCTGGCAGTCATTGCAGATAAACAGAAAGACTGGGGCTCTGCTCTTTCCTAGCCTTGCTAACAGCCAATGCAGTTCCTATCCCTCCTGAGCGCTAAACTGCGAAATGAAACGTTGCACTCTCTCCTCCAATGAAGGTTCTAGGCAGGAATTGTCCTGCTGGTCCTCACTTCCCCTGGCAGTCATTGCAGATAAACGGCAAGACAGGGGCTCTGCTCTTTAATAGCCCTACAAACAGCCATTGCATTTCCAGTCGCTCGTGAGTGCCAAACTCCTAAAATGAAACGTTGCACTCTCTCTCCTCCAAGGTAGGTGCTAGGCAGGAATTGTCCTGCTGGTCCTCATTTGCCCTGGCAGGCATTGCAGATAAACTGCAAGACAGGGGCTCTGCTCTTTAATAGCCTTACAAACAGCCAGTGCAGTTCCAGTCCCTCGTGAGTGTTAAACTGCCAAATTGAAACTTTGCACTCTCTCTCCTCCAAGGAAACTGCTAGGCAGGAATTGTCTTGCTGGTCCTCACTTGCCCTGGCAGTCATTGCAGATAAACAGCAAGACTGGGGCTCTGCTATTTCATAGCCTTGCAAACAGGCACTCTTCTTTTTCTCACTCTCGCACTACAAAAAGTGAAATGAAACGTTACACTCTCTCTCCTCCAAACAGTGAGCTAGGCAGGAATTGTCTTGCTGGTCCTCACTTGCCCTGGCAGTCATTGCAGATAAACAGCAAGACTGGGGCTCTGCCCTTTCCTAGCCTTGCAAACGGGCACGCTGCTTTTTCTCACTCTCGCTCTCCGAACTGCGAAATGAAACGTTGCACCCTCTCTCCTCCAAGAAAGGTGCTAGGCAGGAATTGTCTTGCTGGTCCTCACTTGCCCTGGCAGGCATTGCAGATAAACACAAAGACTCGGGCTCTGCTCTTTCCTAGCCTTGAAAACAGGCACTCTGTTTTTCTCACTCTCGCTCTCCGAACTGCGAAATGAAACGTTGCACTCTCTGTCCTCCAAGGAAGGTGCTAGGCAGGAATTGTCTTGCTGGTCTTCACTTGCCCTGGCAGTCATTGCAGATAAACAGCAAGACTGGGGCTCTGCTCTTTCATAGCCTTGCACACAGGCACTCTGCTTTTTCTCACTCTCGCACTACAAAAAGTGAAATGAAACGTTGCACTCTCTCTCCTCCAAACAGTGAGCTAGGCAGGAATTGTATGTTGGTCCTCACTTGCCCTGGCAGGCATTGCAGATAAACAGCAAGACTGGGGCTCTGCTCTTTCATAGTCTTGGAAACAGGCACTCTGCTTTTTCTCACTCTCGCTCTCCGAACTGCGAAATGACACGTTGCACACTCTCTCCTCCAAGGAAGGTGCTAGGCAGGAATTGTCTTGCCGGTCCTCACTTGCCCTGGCAGGCATTGCAGATAAACAGCAAGACTGGGGCTCTGCTCTCTCCTAGCCTTGCAAACAGCCAATGCAGTTTCTATCCCTCCTGAGCGCCAAACTGCTAAATTGAAACTTTGCACTGTCTCTCCGCCAAGAATGGTGCTAGGCAGGAATTGTCTTGCTGGTCCTCACTTGCCCTGGCAGTCATTGCAGATAAACAGCAAGACTGGGGCTCTGCTCTTTCCTAGCCTTGCAAACAGCCAATGCAGTTTCTATCCCAACTGAGCGCCAAACTGCTAAATTTAAAATTTGCACTGTCTCTCCTCCAAGAATGGTGCTAGGCAGGAATTGTCTTGCTGGTCCTCACTTGCCCTGGCAGTCATTGCAGATAAACAGCAAGACTGGGGCTCTGCTCTTTCCAAGCCTTCAAAACAGGCACTCTGTTTTTCCCACTCTCGCTCTCCGAACTGCGAAATGAAATGTTGCACTCTCTCTCCTCCAAGGAAGGTGCTAGGCAGGAATTGTCTTGCTGGTCCTCACTTGCCCTGGCAGTCATTGTAGATAAACACCAAGACTGGGGCTCTGCTCTTTCCTAGCCTTCCAAACAGCCAATGCAGTTCCTATACCTCCTGAGCTCCAAAAAGCTAAATTGAAGCGTTGCACTCTCTCTCCTCCAAGGAAGATTCCAGGAAGAAATTGTCTTGCTGGTCCTCACTTGCCCTGCAGTCATTGCACATAAACAGCAAGACTGGGGCTCTACTCTTATATAGCCTTGAAAAAAGGCACTCTGCTTTTTCTCACTCTCGCACTACAAAAAGCGAAATGAAACGTTGCACTCTCTCTCCTCCAAGGAAGGTGTTAGGCAGGAATTGTCTTGCTGGTCCTCACTTGCCCTGGCAGTCATTGTGGATAAACACCAAGACTGGGGCTCTGCTCTTTAATAGCCTTGAAAACAGGCACTCTGGTTGATCTCACTCTCCTTCTCCGAACTGCGAAATGAAACGTTGCACTCTCTCTCCTCCACGGAAGGTGCTAGGCAGCAATTGTCTTGCTGGTCCTCACTTGCCATGGCAGTCATTGCAGATAAACAGCAAGACTGGGGCTCTGCTCTTTCATAGCCTTGCAAACAGGCACTCCGCTGTTTCTCACTCTCGCACTACAAAAAACGAAATGAAACGTTGCACTCTCTCTCCTACAAGAGAGGTGCAAGGCAGGAATTGTCTTGCTGGTCCTCACTTGCCCTGGCAGTCATTGCAGATAAACAGCAAGACTGGGGCTGTGCTCTTTCATAGTCTTGGAAACAGGCACTCTGCTTTTTCCCACTCTCGCTCTCCGAACTGCGAAATGAAACGTTGCACTCTCTGTCCTCCAAGGAAGGTGCTAGGCAGGAATTGTCTTGCTGGTTCTCACTTGCCCTGGCAGTCATTGCAGATAAACAGCAAGACTGCGGCTCTGCTCTTTCCTAGCCTTCCAAACAGCCAATGAAGTTCCTATACCTCCTGAGCGCCAAAAAGCTAAATTGAAGCGTTGCACTCTCTCTCCTCCAAGGAAGGTTCCAGGAAGAAATTGTCTTGCTGGTCCTCACTTGCCCTGCAGTCATTGCACATAAACAGCAAGACTGGGGCTCTGCTCTTACATAGCCTTGAAAAAAGGCACTCTGCTTTTTCTCACTCTCGCACTACAAAAAGCGGAATGAAACGTTGCACTCTCTCTCCTCCAAGGAAGGTGCTAGGCAGGAATTGTCTTGCTGGTCCTCACTTGCCCTGGCAGTCATTGTGGATAAACACCAAGACTGGGGTCTGCTCTTTAATAGCCTTGAAAACAGGCACTCTGGTTGATCTCACTCTCGCTCTCCGAACTGCGATATGAAACGTTGCACTCTCTGTCCTCCAAGGAAGGTGCTAGGCAGGAATTGTCTTGCTGGTCCTCACTTGCCATGGCAGTCATTGCAGATAAACACCAAGACTGGGGCTGTGCTCTTTAATAGTCTTGCAAACAGGCACTGTGCTTTTTCTCACTCTCTCTCCACGAACCGCGAAATGAAACGTTGCACTCTCTCTCCTCCAAGGTAGATGCTAGGCAGGAATTGTCTTGCTGGTCCTCACTTGCCCGGGCAGTCTTTGTGGATAAACACCAAGACTGGGGCTCTGCTCTTTAATAGCCTTTAAAACAGGCACTCTGGTTGATCTCAATCTCGCTCTCCGAACTGCGAAATGAAACGTGGCACTCTCTGTCCTCCAAGGAAGGTGCTAGGCAGGAATTGTCTTGCTGGTCCTCACTTTCCGTGGCAGTCATTGTAGATAAACAGCAAGATTGGGGCTCTGCTCTTTCCTAGCCTTGCAAACAGCCAATGCAGTTCCTATACCTCCTGAGCGCCAAAAAGCTAAATTGAAGCGTTGCACTCTCTCTCCTCCAAGGAAGGTTCTAGGAAGAAATTGTCTTGCTGGTCCTCACATGCCCTGCAGTCAGTGCACATAAACAGCAAGACTGGGGCTCTGCTCTTTCATAGTCTTGGTAAACAGGCACTCTGCTTTTTCTCACTCTCGCTCTCCGAACTGCGAAATGACACGTTGCACTCTCTCTCCTCCAAGGAAGGTGCTAGGCAGGAATTGTCTTGCCGGTCCTCACTTGCCCTGGCAGGCATTGCAGATAAACAGCAAGACTGGGGCTCTGCTCTCTCCTAGCCTTGCAAACAGCCAATGCAGTTTCTATCCCTCCTGAGCGCCAAACTGCTAAATTGAAACTTTGCACTGTCTCTCCGCCAAGAATGGTGCTAGGCAGGAATTGTCTTGCTGGTCCTCACTTGCCCTGGCAGGCATTGCAGATAAACAGCAAGACTGGGGCTCTGCTCTTTCCTAGCCTTGCAAACAGGCACTCTGCTTTTTCTCACTCTCGCTCTCCGAACTGCGAAATGAAACGTTGCACTCTCTCTTATCCAAGGAAGGTGCTAGGCAGGAATTGTCTTGCTGGTCCTCACTTGCCCTGGAAGTCATTGCGGATAAACAGCAAGACTAGGGCTCTGCTCTTTCCAAGCCTTGAAAACAGGCACTCTGCCTTTTCTCACTCTCGCTCCCCGAACTGCGAAATGAAACGTTGCACTCTCTCTCCTCCAAGGAAGGTTCTAGGAAGAAATTGTCTTGGTGGTCCTCACTTGCCCTGCAGTCATTGCACATAAACAGCAAGACTGGGGCTCTGCTCTTACATAGCCTTGAAAAAAGGCACTCTGCTTTTTCTCACTCTCGCACTAAAAAAGGGGAAATGAAACGTTGCACTCTCCTCTAAGGAAGGTTCTAGGCAGGAATTGTCTTGCTGGTCCTCACTTGCCCTGGCAGTCATTGCAGATTAACAGCAAGACTGGGGCTGTGCTCTTTCATAGTCTTGGAGACAGGCACTCTGCTTTTTCTCACTCTCGCTCTCCGAACTGCGAAATGAAACGTTGCACTGTCTCTCCTCCAAGAAAGGTGCTAGGCAGGAATTGTCTTGCTGGTCCTCACTTGCCCTGGCAGTCATTGCAGATAAACAGGAAGACGGGGGCTCTGCTCTTTCCTAGCCTTGCAAACAGCCAATGAAGTTCCTATACGTCCTGAGCGCCAAAAAGCTAAATTGAAGCGTTGCACTCTCTCTCCTCCAAGGAAGGTTCCAGGAAGAAATTGTCTTGCTGGTCCTCACTTGCCCTGCAGTCATTGCACATAAACAGCAAGACTGGGGCTCTGCTCTTGCATAGCCTTGAAAAAAGGCACTCTACTTTTTCTCACTCTCGCACTACAAAAAGCGAAATGAGACGTTGCACTCTCTCTCCTCCAAGAGAGGTGCTAGGCAGGCATTGTCTTGCTGGTCCTCACTTGCCCTGGCAGTCATTGCAGATAAACAGCAAGACTCGGGCTCTGCTCTTTAATAGCCATGAAAACAGGCACTCTGCTTTTTCTCAATATCCCACTACAAAAAGCGAATTGAAACGCTGCACTCTCTCTCCTCCAAGGAAGGTGCTAGGCAGGAATTGTCTTGCTAGTCCTCACTTGCCCTGGCAGTCATTGCAGATAAACACCAAGACTGGGGCTCTGCTCTTTTCAGCCTTGAAAACAGGCACTCTGCTTTTTCTCACTCTCGCTCTCCGAACTGCGAAATGAAACGTTGCACTGTCTGTCCTACAAGGAAGGTGCTAGGCAGGAATTGTCTTGCTGGTCCTCACTTGCCCTGGCAGTCATTGCAGATAAAAAGCAAGACTGGGGCTCTGCTCTTTCATAGCCTTGCAAACAGCCACTCTGCTTTTTCTCACTTTCGCACTACAAAAAGCGAAATGAAACGTTGCACTGTATCTCTTCCAAGGAAGGTGCTAGGCAGGAATTGTCTTGCTAGACCTCACTTGCCCTGGCAGTCATTGCAGATAAACACCAAGACTGGGGCTCTGCTCTTTAATAGCCTTGAAAACAGGCACTCTGCCTTTTCTCACTCTCGCTCTCCGAACTGCGAAATGAAACGTTGCACTGTCTCTCCTCCAAGGAAGGTGCTAGACAGGTATTGTCTTGCTGGTCCTCACTTGCCCTGGCAGTCATTGTAGATAAACACCAAGACTGGGGCTCTGCTCTTTCCAAGCCTTGAAAACAGGCACTATGGTTTATCTCACTCTCGCTCTCCGAACTGCGAAATGAAACGTTGCACTCTCTCTCCTCCAAGGAAGGTTCTAGGAAGAAATTGTCTTGGTGGTCCTCACTTGCCCTGCAGTCATTGCACATAAACAGCAAGACTGGGGCTCTGCTCTTACATAGCCTTGAAAAAAGGCACTATGCTTTTTCTCACTCTCGCACTACAAAAGGAATTGAAACGTTGCACTCTCACTCCTCTAAGGAAGGTGCTAGGCAGGAATTGTCTTGCTGGTCCTCACTTGCCCTGGCAGTCATTGCAGATAAACAGCAAGACTCGGGCTCTGCTCTTTAATAGCCATGAAAACAGGCACTCTGCTTTTTCTCAATCTCCCACTACAAAAAGTGAATTGAAACGCTGCACTCTCTCTCCTCCAAGGAAGGTGCTAGGCAGGAATTGTCTTGCCGGTCCTCACTTGCCCTGGCAGTCATTGCAGATAAACACCAAGACTGGGGCTGTGCTCTTTCATAGTCTTGGAAACAGGCACTCTGCTATTTCTCACTCTCGCTCTCCGAACTGCGAAATGAAACATTGCACTCTCTCTCCTCCAAGAGAGGTGCTAGGCAGGCATTGTCTTGCTGGTCCTCACTTGCCCTGGCAGTCATTGCAGATAAACACCAAGACTGGGGCTCTGCTCTTTAATACCCTTGAAAACAGGCACTCTGCTTTTTCTCAATCTCCAACTACAAAAAGCGCATTGAAACACTGCACTCTCTCTCCTCCAAGGAAGGTGCTAGGCAGGAATTGTCTTGCCGGTCCTCACTTGCCCTGGCAGTCATTGCAGATAAACACTGGGGCTGTGCTCTTTCATAGTCTTGGAAACAGGCACTCTGCTTTTTCTCACTCTCGCTCTCCGACCTGCGAAATGAAACGTTGCACTCTCTCTCCTCCAAGAAAGGTGCTAGGCAGGAATTGTCTTGCTGGTCCTCACTTGCCCTGGCAGTCATTGCAGATAAACAGCAAGACTGGGGTTCTGCTCTTTCCAAGCCTTGAAAACAGGCACTCTGCTTTTCCTCTCTCTCACTCTCCGAAGTGCGAAATGATACGTTGCACTCTCTCTCCTCCAAGAGAGGTGCTAGGCAGGCATTGTCTTGCTGGTCCTCACTTGCCCTGGCAGTCATGCAGATAAACACCAAGACTGGGGCTCTGCTCTTTCCAAGCCCTGAAAACAGGCACTCTGGTTTATCTCACTCTCGCTCTCCGAACTGCGAAATGACACGTTGCACTCTCTCTCCTCCAAGGAAGGTGCTAGGCAGGAATTGTCTTGCTGGTCCTCACTTGCCCTGGCAGTCATTGCAGATAAACAGCAAGACTGGGGCTCTGCTCTTTCCTAGCCTTGCAAACAGCCAATGCAGTTCCTATACCTCCTGTCCGCCAAAGAGCTAAATTGAAGCGTTGCACTCTCTCTCCTCCAAGGAAGGTTCTAGGAAGAAATTGTCTTGCTGGTCCTCACTTGCCCTGCAGTCATTGCTCATAAAGAGCAAGACTGGGGCTCTGCTCTTACATAGCCTTGAAAAAAGGCACTCTGCTTTTTCTCACTCTCGCACAACAAAAAGGGAAATGAAACGTTGCACTCTCTCTCCTCTAAGGAAGGTGCTAGGCAGGAATTGTCTTGCTGGTCCTCACTTGCCCTGGCAGTCATTGCAGATAAACAGCAAGACTCGGGCTTTGCTCTTTCCTAGCCTTGGAAACAGGCACTCTGCTTTTCCTCACTCTCGCTCTCCGAAGTGCGAAATGAAACGTTGCACTCTCTCTCCTCCAAGAGATGTGCTAGGCAGGCATTGTCTTGCTGGTCCTCACTTGCCCTGGCAGTCATTGCAGATAAACAGCAAGACTGGGGCTCTGCTCTTTTCAAGCCTTGAAAACAGGCACTCTGCTTTTTCTCACTCTGGCACTCCGAACTGCTAAATTGAAACGTTGCACTGTCTCTCCTCCAAGAAAGGTGCTAGGCAGGAATTGTCTTGCTGATCCTCACTTGCCCTGGCAGTCATTGCAGATAAACAGCAAGACTGGGGCTCTGCTCTTTAATAGCCTTGAAAACAGGCACTCTGCTTTTTGTAACTCTCGCTCTCCGAACTGCGAAATCAAACGTTGCACTCTCTCTCCTCCAAGAATGGTGCTAGGCAGGAATTGTCTTGCTGGTCCTCACTTGCCCTGGCAGTGATTGCAGATAAACAGCAAGACTGGGGTTCTGCTCTTTCCAAGCCTTGAAAACAGGCACTCTGCTTTTCCTCTCTCTCACTCTCCGAAGTGCGAAATGATACGTTGCACTCTCTCTCCTCCAAGAGAGGTGCTAGGCAGGCATTGTCTTGCTGGTCCTCACTTGCCCTGGCAGTCATGCAGATAAACACCAAGACTGGGGCTCTGCTCTTTCCAAGCCCTGAAAACAGGCACTCTGGTTTATCTCACTCTCGCTCTCCGAACTGCGAAATGACACGTTGCACTCTCTCTCCTCCAAGGAAGGTGCTAGGCAGGAATTGTCTTGCTGGTCCTCACTTGCCCTGGCAGTCATTGTGGATAAACACCAAGACTGGGGCTCTGCTCTTTCCTAGCCTTGCAAACAGCCAATGCAGTTCCTATACCTCCTGTCCGCCAAAGAGCTAAATTGAAGCGTTGCACTCTCTCTCCTCCAAGGAAGGTTCTAGGAAGAAATTGTCTTGCTGGTCCTCACTTGCCCTGCAGTCATTGCTCATAAAGAGCAAGACTGGGGCTCTGCTCTTACATAGCCTTGAAAAAAGGCACTCTGCTTTTTCTCACTCTCGCACAACAAAAAGGGAAATGAAACGTTGCACTCTCTCTCCTCTAAGGAAGGTGCTAGGCAGGAATTGTCTTGCTGGTCCTCACTTGCCCTGGCAGTCATTGCAGATAAACAGCAAGACTCGGGCTTTGCTCTTTCCTAGCCTTGGAAACAGGCACTCTGCTTTTCCTCACTCTCGCTCTCCGAAGTGCGAAATGAAACGTTGCACTCTCTCTCCTCCAAGAGATGTGCTAGGCAGGCATTGTCTTGCTGGTCCTCACTTGCCCTGGCAGTCATTGCAGATAAACAGCAAGACTGGGGCTCTGCTCTTTTCAAGCCTTGAAAACAGGCACTCTGCTTTTTCTCACTCTGGCACTCCGAACTGCTAAATTGAAACGTTGCACTGTCTCTCCTCCAAGAAAGGTGCTAGGCAGGAATTGTCCTACTGGTCCTCACTTGCCCTGGCAGTCATTGCACATAAACAGCAAGAGTGGGGCTCTACTCTTTCCTAACCATGAAAACAGGCACTCTGCTTTTTCTCAATCTCGCACTACAAAAAGCGAAATGAAACGTTGCACTGTCTCTCCTCCAAGGAAGGTGCTAGGCAGGAATTGTCTTGCTGGTCCTCACTTGCCCTGGCAGTCATTGCAGATAAACACCAAGACTGGGGCTCTGCTCTTTGCAAGCCTTGAAAACAGGCACTCTGCTTTTTCTCACTCTCGCTCTCCGAACTGCGAAATGAAACGTTGCACTCTCTCTCCTCCAAGAAAGGTACTAGGTAGGAAATGTCTTGCTGGTCCTCACTTGCCCTGGCAGTCATTGCAGATAAACAGCAAGACTGGGGCTCTGCTCTTTCCTAGCCTTGCAAACAGGCACTCTGCTTTTTCCCACTCTCGTTCTCCGACCTGCGAAATGAAACGTTGCACTCTGTCTCCTCCAAGGAAGGTGCTAGGCAGGAATTGTCTTCCTGGTCCTCACTTGCCCTGGCAGTCATTGTAGATAAACAGCAAGACTGGGGCTCTGCTCTTTAATAGCCTTGCAAACAGCCAATGAAGTTCATCTCCCTTCGGAGCGCCAAAGTGCTAAATTGAAACGTTGCACTCTCTGTCCTCCAAGGAAGATGCTAGGCAGCAATTGTCTTGCTGGTCCTCACTTGCCCTGGCACTCATTGCAGATAAACAGCAAGACTGGGGCTCTGCTCTTTCCTAGCCTTTGAAATAGGCACTGTTTTTTCTCACTCTCGCACTACAAAAAGCGAAATGAAACGTTGCACTCTCTCTCCTCCAAGAAAGGTGCTAGGCAGGAATTGTCTTGCTGATCCTCACTTGCCCTGGCAGTCATTGCAGATAAACAGCAAGACTGGGGCTCTGCTCTTTAATAGCCTTGAAAACAGGCACTCTGCTTTTTGTAACTCTCGCTCTCCGAACTGCGAAATCAAACGTTGCACTCTCTCTCCTCCAAGAATGGTGCTAGGCAGGAATTGTCTTGCTGGTCCTCACTTGCCCTGGCAGTGATTGCAGATAAACAGCAGGACTGGAGCTCTGCTCTTTCCTAGCCTTGCAAACAGCCAATGAAGTTCATCTCCCTTCTGAGCGCCAAAGTGCTAAATTGAAACGTTGCACTCTCTGTCCTCTAAGGAAGGTGCTAGGCAGGAATTGTGTTGCTGATCCTCACTTACCCTGGCAGTCATTGCAGATAAACAGCAAGACTGGGGCTCTGCTCTTTCCTAGCCTTGCAAACAGGCACTCTGCTTTTTCTCACCCTAGCACTCCAAAAAGCAAAATGAAACGTTGCACTCCATCTCCTCCAAGGAAGGTGCTAGGCAGGAATTGTCTTGGAGGTCCTCACTTACCCTGGCAGTCATTGTAGATAAACAGCAAGACTGGGGCTCTGCTCTTTCCTAGCCTTGCAAACAGGCACTCTGCTTTTTCCCACTCTCGTTCTCCGACCTGCGAAATGAAACGTTGCACTCTGTCTCCTCCAAGGAAGGTGCTAGGCAGGAATTGTCTTCCTGGTCCTCACTTGCCCTGGCAGTCATTGCAGATAAACAGCAAGACTGGGGCTCTGCTCTTTCCTAGCCTTGAAAAGAAGCACACTGATTTTTCTCACTCTCGCACTACAAAAAGCGAAATGAAACTTTGTACTCTCTCTACTCCAACATACATGCTAGGCAGGAATTGTCCTGCCGGTCTTAACTTGCCCTGGCAATCATTGCAGATAAACAGCAAGACTGGGGCTCTGCTCTTTGCTAGCCTTGCAAACAGCCAATGCAGTTCCTATCCCTCCTGAGCGCCAAACTGCTAAATTGAAACGTTGCACTCTCACTCCTCGAAGGAAGTTGCTAGGCAGGAATTTTCCTGCTGGTCCTCACTTGCCCTGGCAGTAATTGCAGATAAACAGCAAGACTGGGGCTCTGCTCTTTCCTACCCTTGAAAAAAGGTACTCTGCTTTTTGTCACTCTTGCCCTACAAAATGCGAAATGAAACGTTGCACTCTCTCTCCTCCAAGAATGGTGCTAGGCAGGAATTGTCTTGCTGGTCCTCACTTTCCCTGGCAGTCATTGCAGATAAACAGCAAGACTGGGGCTCTGCTCTTTCCTAGCCTTGCAAACAAGCACTCTGCTTTTTCTCACTCTCGCTGTCCGAACTGCGAAATGAAACGTTGCACTCTCTCTGCTCCAAGAAAGGTGCTAGGCAGCAATTGACTTGCTGGTCCTCACTTGCCCTGGCAGTCATTGCAGATAAACAGCAAGACTGGGGCTCTGCTCTTTAAAAGCCTTGCAAAGAGGCACTTTGCTTTTTCTCACTCTCGCACTACAAAAAGCGAAATGAAACGTTGCACTCTCTCTCCTCCAAGGAAGGTGCTAGGCAGGAATTGTCTTCCTGGTCCTCACTTGCCATGGCAGTCATTGCAGATAAACAGCAAGACTGGGGCTCTGCTCTTTCCTAGCCTTGCAAACAGGCACTCTGCTTTTTCTCACCCTAGCACTCCAAAAAGCAAAATGAAACGTTGCACTCCATCTCCTCCAAGGAAGGTGCTAGGCAGGAATTGTCTTGCTGGTCCTCACTTGCCCTGGCAGTCATTGCAGATAAACAGCAAGACTGGGGCTCTGCTCTTTCCTAGCCTTGAAAAGAAGCACACTGATTTTTCTCACTCTCGCACTACAAAAAGCTAAATGAAACTTTGTACTCTCTCTACTCCAACATACATGCTATGCAGGAATTGTCCTGCCGGTCTTAACTTGCCCTGGCAATCATTGCAGATAAACAGCAAGACTGGGGCTCTGCTCTTTGCTAGCCTTGCAAACAGCCAATGCAGTTCCTATCCCTCCTGAGCGCCAAACTGCTAAATTGAAACGTTGCACTCTCACTCCTCCAAGGAAGTTGCTAGGCAGGAATTGTCCTGCTGGTCCTCACTTGCCCTGGCAGTCGTTGCAGATAAACAGCAAGACTGGGGCTCTGCTCTTTAATAGCCTTGCAAAGAGGCACTTTGCTTTTTCTCACTCTCGCTCTCCGAACTGCGAAATGAAACGTTGCACTCTCTCTCCTCCAAGGAAGGTGCTCGGCAGGAATTGTCTTCCTGGTCCTCACTTTCCCTGGCACTCATTGCAGATAAACAGCAAGACTGGGGCTCTACTCTTTCCTAGCCTTTGAAATAGGCACTCTGTTTTTTCTCACTCTCGCACTACAAAAAGCGAAATGAAACGTTGCACTCTCTCTCCTCCAAGGAAGGTGCTAGGCAGGAATTGTCTTGGTGATCCTCACTTGCCCTGGCAGTCATTGCAGATAAACAGCAAGACTGGGGCTCTGCTCTTTCCTAGCCTTGCAAACAGCCAATGTAGTTCATCTCCCTTCAGAGGGCCAAACTGCTAAATTGAAACGTTGCACGCTCTGTCCTCCAAGGAAGATGCTAGGCAGGAATTGTCTTGCTGGTCCTCACCTGCCCTGGCAGTCATTGCAGATAAACAGCAGGACTGGAGCTCTGCTCTTTCTTAGCCTTGCAAACAACCAATGAAGTTCATCTCCCTTCTGAGCGCCAAAGTGATAAATTGAAACGTTGCACTCTCTGTCCTCCAAGGAAGGTGCTAGGAAGGAATTGTGTTGCTGGTCCTCACTTACCCTGGCAGTCATTGCAGATAAACAGCAAGACTGGGGCTCTGCTCTTTCCTAGGCTTGCAAACAAGCACTCTGCTTTTTCTCACTCTCGCACTACAAAAAGGGAAATGAAACGTTGCACTCTGTCTCCTCCAAGGAGAGAGCTAGGCAGGAATTGTCTTGGAGGTCCTCACTTACCCTGGCAGTCATTGCAGATAAACAGCAAGACTGGGGCTCTGCTCTTTCCTAGCCTTGCAAACAGGCACTTTGCTTTTTCCCACTCTCGTTCTCCGACCTGCGAAATGAAACGTTGCACTCTGTCTCCTCCAAGGAAGGTGCTAGGCAGGAATTGTCTTCCTGGTCCTCACTTGCCCTGGCAGTCATTGTAGATAAACAGCAAGACTGGGGCTCTGCTCTTTAATAGCCTTGAAAACAGGCACTCTGCTTTTTCTCACTCTCGCTGTCCGAACTGCGAAATGAAACGTTGCACTCTCTCTGCTCCAAGAAAGGTGCTAGGCAGGAATTGACTTGCTGGTCCTCACTTGCCCTGGCAGTCATTGCAGATAAACAGCAAGACTGGGGCTCTGCTCTTTAATAGCCTTGAAAACAGGCACTCTGCTTTTTCTCACTCTCGCTGTCCGAACTGCGAAATGAAACGTTGCACTCTCTCTCCTCCAAGGAAGGTGCTCGGCAGGAATTGTCTTCCTGGTCCTCACTTTCCCTGGCACTCATTGCAGATAAACAGCAAGACTGGGGCTCTACTCTTTCCTAGCCTTTGAAATAGGCACTCTGTATTTTCTCACTCTCGCACTACAAAAAGCGAAATGAAACGTTGCACTCTCTCTCCTCCAAGGAAGGTGCTAGGCAGGAATTGTCTTGCTGATCCTCACTTGCCCTGGCAGTCATTGCAGATAAACAGCAAGACTGGGGCTCTGCTCTTTCCTAGCCTTGCAAACAACCAATGAAGTTCATCTCCCTTCTGAGCGCCAAAGTGATAAATTGAAACGTTGCACTCTCTGTCCTCCAAGGAAGGTGCTAGGCAGGAATTGTGTTGCTGGTCCTCACTTACCCTGGCACTCATTGCAGATAAACAGCAAGACTGGGGCTCTACTCTTTCCTAGCCTTTGAAATAGGCACTCTGTTTTTTCTCACTCTCGCACTACAAAAAGCGAAATGAAACGTTGTACTCCATCTCCTCCAAGGAAGGTGCTAGGCAGGAATTGTCTTGCTGGTCCTCACTTGCCCTGACAGTCATTGAAGATAAACAGCAGGACTGGGGCTCTGCTGTTTCCTAGCCTTGCAAAGAGCCAATGCAGTTCATCTCCCTTGTGAGCGCCAAACTTCTAAATTGAAACGTTGCACACTCTCTGTCCTCCAAGGAAGGTGCTAGGCTGGAATTGTCTTGCTGGTCCTCACTTGCCCTGGCAGTCATTGCAGATAAACAGCAAGACTGGGGCTCTGCTCTTTCCTAGCCTTGCAAATAGGCACTCTGCTTTTTCTCAGTCTCGCACTAAAAAAAGCGAAATGAAACGTTGCACTCTCTCTCCTCCAAGAAAGGTGCTAGGCAGGAATTGTATTGCTGGTCCTCACTTGCCCTGGCAGTCATTGCAGATAAACAGCAAGACTGGGGCTCTGCTCTTTCCTAGCCTTGCAAACAAGCACTCTGCTTTTTCTCAGTCTCGCACTACAAAAAGCGAAATGAAACGTTGCACTCTCTCTCCTCCAAGAAAGGTGCTAGGCAGGAATTGTATTGCTGGTCCTCACTTGCCCTGGCAGTCATTGCACATAAACAGCAAGACTGGGGCTCTGCTCTTTCCTAGCCTTGCAAACAGCCAGTGCAGTTCATCTCCCTTCTGAGCGCCAAACTGCTATATTGATACTTTGCACTCTCTCTCCTCCAAGAAAGGTGCTAGGCAGGAATTGTCTTGCTGGTCCTCACTTGCCCTGGCAGTCATTGTGGATAAACACCAAGAGTGGGGCTCTGCTCTTTAATAGGCCTGAAAACAGGCAGTCTGCTTTTTCTCACTCTCGCTCTCCGAACTGCGAAATGAAACGTTGCACTCTCTCTCCTCCAAGGAAGGTGCTCGGCAGGAATTGTCTTCCTGGTCCTCACTTTCCCTGGCACTCATTGCAGATAAACAGCAAGACTGGGGCTCTACTCTTTCCTAGCCTTTGAAATAGGCACTCTGTATTTTCTCACTCTCGCACTACAAAAAGCGAAATGAAACGTTGCACTCTCTCTCCTCCAAGGAAGGTGCTAGGCAGGAATTGTCTTGCTGATCCTCACTTGCCCTGGCAGTCATTGCAGATAAACAGCAAGACTGGGGCTCTGCTCTTTCCTAGCCTTGAAACAGCCAATGTAGTTCATCTCCCTTCTGAGAGCCAAACTGCTAAACTGAAACGTTGCACGCTCTGTCCTCCAAGGAAGATGGTAGGCAGGAATTGTCTTGCTGGTCCTCACCTGCCCTGGCAGTCATTGCAGATAAACAGCAGGACTGGAGCTCTGCTCTTTCCTAGCCTTGCAAACAACCAATGAAGTTCATCTCCCTTCTGAGCGCCAAAGTGAAAATTGAAACGTTGCACTCTCTGTCCTACAAGGAAGGTGCTAGGCAGGAATTGTCTTGCTGGTCCTCACTTACCCTGGCAGTCATTGCAGATAAACAGCAAGACTGGGGCTCTGCTCTTTCCTAGCCTTGCAAACAGGCACTCTGCTTTTTCTCACCCTAGCACTCCAAAAAGGAAAATGAAACGTTGCACTCCATCTCCTCCAAGGAAGGTGCTAGGCAGGAATTGTCTTGCTGGTCTTCACTTGCCCTGACAGTCATTGAAGATAAACAGCAGGACTGGGGCTCTGCTCTTTCCTAGCCTTGCAAGGAGCCAATGCAGTTCATCTCCCTTGTGAGCGCCAAACTGCTAAATTGAAACGTTGCACACTCTCTGTCCTCCAAGGAAGGTGCTAGGCTGGAATTGTCTTGCTGGTCCTCACTTGCCCTGGCAGTCATTGCAGATAAACAGCAAGACTGGGGCTCTGCTCTTTCCTAGCCTTGCAAATAGGCACTCTGCTTTTTCTCAGTCTCGCACTAAAAAAAGCGAAATGAAACGTTGCACTCTCTCTCCTCCAAGAAAGGTGCTAGGCAGGAATTGTATTGCTGGTCCTCACTTGCCCTGGCAGTCATTGCAGATAAACAGCAAGACTGGGGCTCTGCTCTTTCCTAGCCTTGCAAACAACCAATGAAGTTCATCTCCCTTCTGAGCGCCAAAGTGATAAATTGAAACGTTGCACTCTCTGTCCTCCAAGGAAGGTGCTAGGCAGGAATTGTGTTGCTGGTCCTCACTTACCCTGGCACTCATTGCAGATAAACAGCAAGACTGGGGCTCTACTCTTTCCTAGCCTTTGAAATAGGCACTCTGTTTTTTCTCACTCTCGCACTACAAAAAGCGAAATGAAACGTTGTACTCCATCTCCTCCAAGGAAGGTGCTAGGCAGGAATTGTCTTGCTGGTCCTCACTTGCCCTGACAGTCATTGAAGATAAACAGCAGGACTGGGGCTCTGCTGTTTCCTAGCCTTGCAAAGAGCCAATGCAGTTCATCTCCCTTGTGAGCGCCAAACTTCTAAATTGAAACGTTGCACACTCTCTGTCCTCCAAGGAAGGTGCTAGGCTGGAATTGTCTTGCTGGTCCTCACTTGCCCTGGCAGTCATTGCAGATAAACAGCAAGACTGGGGCTCTGCTCTTTCCTAGCCTTGCAAATAGGCACTCTGCTTTTTCTCAGTCTCGCACTAAAAAAAGCGAAATGAAACGTTGCACTCTCTCTCCTCCAAGAAAGGTGCTAGGCAGGAATTGTATTGCTGGTCCTCACTTGCCCTGGCAGTCATTGCAGATAAACAGCAAGACTGGGGCTCTGCTCTTTCCTAGCC
The DNA here is from genome assembly GCF_964289735.1 of Phaethon aethereus. Taxonomy (NCBI): domain Eukaryota; kingdom Metazoa; phylum Chordata; class Aves; order Phaethontiformes; family Phaethontidae; genus Phaethon; species Phaethon aethereus. The sequence continues at coordinate 223,789 of NW_028113999.1, read as the reverse complement.
TTGCAAACAAGCACTCTGCTTTTTCTCAGTCTCGCACTACAAAAAGCGAAATGAAACGTTGCACTCTCTCTCCTCCAAGAAAGGTGCTAGGCAGGAATTGTATTGCTGGTCCTCACTTGCCCTGGCAGTCATTGCACATAAACAGCAAGACTGGGGCTCTGCTCTTTCCTAGCCTTGCAAACAGCCAGTGCAGTTCATCTCCCTTCTGAGCGCCAAACTGCTATATTGATACTTTGCACTCTCTCTCCTCCAAGAAAGGTGCTAGGCAGGAATTGTCTTGCTGGTCCTCACTTGCCCTGGCAGTCATTGTGGATAAACACCAAGAGTGGGGCTCTGCTCTTTAATAGGCCTGAAAACAGGCAGTCTGCTTTTTCTCACTCTCGCTCTCCGAACTGCGAAATGAAACGTTGCACTCTCTCTCCTCCAAGGAAGGTGCTCGGCAGGAATTGTCTTCCTGGTCCTCACTTTCCCTGGCACTCATTGCAGATAAACAGCAAGACTGGGGCTCTACTCTTTCCTAGCCTTTGAAATAGGCACTCTGTATTTTCTCACTCTCGCACTACAAAAAGCGAAATGAAACGTTGCACTCTCTCTCCTCCAAGGAAGGTGCTAGGCAGGAATTGTCTTGCTGATCCTCACTTGCCCTGGCAGTCATTGCAGATAAACAGCAAGACTGGGGCTCTGCTCTTTCCTAGCCTTGAAACAGCCAATGTAGTTCATCTCCCTTCTGAGAGCCAAACTGCTAAACTGAAACGTTGCACGCTCTGTCCTCCAAGGAAGATGGTAGGCAGGAATTGTCTTGCTGGTCCTCACCTGCCCTGGCAGTCATTGCAGATAAACAGCAGGACTGGAGCTCTGCTCTTTCCTAGCCTTGCAAACAACCAATGAAGTTCATCTCCCTTCTGAGCGCCAAAGTGAAAATTGAAACGTTGCACTCTCTGTCCTACAAGGAAGGTGCTAGGCAGGAATTGTCTTGCTGGTCCTCACTTACCCTGGCAGTCATTGCAGATAAACAGCAAGACTGGGGCTCTGCTCTTTCCTAGCCTTGCAAACAGGCACTCTGCTTTTTCTCACCCTAGCACTCCAAAAAGGAAAATGAAACGTTGCACTCCATCTCCTCCAAGGAAGGTGCTAGGCAGGAATTGTCTTGCTGGTCTTCACTTGCCCTGACAGTCATTGAAGATAAACAGCAGGACTGGGGCTCTGCTCTTTCCTAGCCTTGCAAGGAGCCAATGCAGTTCATCTCCCTTGTGAGCGCCAAACTGCTAAATTGAAACGTTGCACACTCTCTGTCCTCCAAGGAAGGTGCTAGGCTGGAATTGTCTTGCTGGTCCTCACTTGCCCTGGCAGTCATTGCAGATAAACAGCAAGACTGGGGCTCTGCTCTTTCCTAGCCTTGCAAATAGGCACTCTGCTTTTTCTCAGTCTCGCACTAAAAAAAGCGAAATGAAACGTTGCACTCTCTCTCCTCCAAGAAAGGTGCTAGGCAGGAATTGTATTGCTGGTCCTCACTTGCCCTGGCAGTCATTGCAGATAAACAGCAAGACTGGGGCTCTGCTCTTTAATAGCCTTGAAAACAGGCACTCTGCTTTTTCTCACTCTCGCTGTCCGAACTGCGAAATGAAACATTGCACTCTCTCTGCTCCAAGAAAGGTGCTAGGCAGGAATTGACTTGCTGGTCCTCACTTGCCCTGGCAGTCATTGCAGATAAACAGCAAGACTGGGGCTCTGCTCTTTAATAGCCTTGCAAAGAGGCACTTTGCTTTTTCTCACTCTCGCTCTCCGAACTGCGAAATGAAACGTTGCACTCTCTCTCCTCCAAGGAAGGTGCTCGGCAGGAATTGTCTTCCTGGTCCTCACTTTCCCTGGCTCTCATTGCAGATAAAGAGCAAGACTGGGGCTCTACTCTTTCCTAGCCTTTGAAATAGGCACTCTGTTTTTTCTCACTCTCGCACTACAAAAAGCGAAATGAAACGTTGCACTCTCTCTCCTCCAAGGAAGGTGCTAGGCAGGAATTGTCTTGGTGATCCTCACTTGCCCTGGCAGTCATTGCAGATAAACAGCAAGACTGGGGCCCTGCTCTTTCCTAGCCTTGCAAACAGCCAATGTAGTTCATCTCCCTTCTGAGGGCCAAACTGCTAAATTGAAACGTTGCACGCTCTGCCCTCCAAGGAAGATGCTAGGCAGGAATTGTCTTGCTGGTCCTCACCTGCCCTGGCAGTCATTGCAGATGAACAGCAGGACTGGAGCTCTGCTCTTTCCTAGCCTTGCAAACAACCAATGAAGTTCATCTCCCTTCTGAGCGCCAAAGTGATAAATTGAAACGTTGCACTCTCTGTCCTCCAAGGAAGGTGCTAGGCAGGAATTGTGTTGCTGGTCCTCACTTACCCTGGCAGTCATTGCAGATAAACAGCAAGACTGGGGCTCTGCTCTTTCCTAGCCTTGCAAACAAGCACTCTGCTTTTTCTCACTCTCGCACTGCAAAAAGGGAAATGAAACGTTGCACTCTGTCTCCTCCAAGGAGGGAGCTAGGCAGGAATTGTCTTGGAGGTCCTCACTTACCCTGGCAGTCATTGCAGATAAACAGCAAGACTGGGGCTCTGCTCTTTCCTAGCCTTGCAAACAGGCACTCTGCTTTTTCCCACTCTCGTTCTCCGACCTGCGAAATGAAACGTTGCACTCCATCTCCTCCAAGGAAGGTGCTAGGCAGGAATTGTCTTGCTGATCCTCACTTGCCCTGGCAGTCATTGCAGATAAACAGCAAGACTGGGGCTCTGCTCTTTAATAGCCTTGAAAACAGGCACTCTGCTTTTTCTAACTCTCGCTCTCCGAACTGCGAAATGAAACGTTGCACTCTCTCTCCTCCAAGAATGGTGCTAGGCAGGAGTTGTCTTGCTGGTCCTCACTTGCCCTGGCAGTCATTGCAGATAAACAGCAAGACTGGGGCTCTGCTCTTTAATAGCCTTGAAAACAGGCACTCTGCTTTTTCTCACTCTCGCTCTCCGAACTGCGAAATGAAACGTTGCACTCTCTCTCCTCCAAGGAAGGTGCTCGGCAGGAATTGTCTTCCTGGTCCTCACTTTCCCTGGCACTCATTGCAGATAAACAGCAAGACTGGGGCTCTGCTCTTTCCTAGCCTTTGAAATAGGCACTCTGTATTTTCTCACTCTCGCACTACAAAAAGCGAAATGAAACGTTGCACTCTCTCTCCTCCAAGGAAGGTGCTAGGCAGGAATTGTCTTGCTGATCCTCACTTGCCCTGGCAGTCATTGCAGATAAACAGCAAGACTGGGGCCCTGCTCTTTCCTAGCCTTGCAAACAGCCAATGTAGTTCATCTCCCTTCTGAGGGCCAAACTGCTAAACTGAAACGTTGCACGCTCTGCCCTCCAAGGAAGATGCTAGGCAGGAATTGTCTTGCTGATCCTCACCTGCCCTGGCAGTCATTGCAGATGAACAGCAGGACTGGAGCTCTGCTCTTTCCTAGCCTTGCAAACAGGCACTCTGCTTTTTCCCACTCTCGTTCTCCGACCTGCGAAATGAAACGTTGCACTCCATCTCCTCCAAGGAAGGTGCTAGGCAGGAATTGTCTTGCTGATCCTCACTTGCCCTGGCAGTCATTGCAGATAAACAGCAAGACTGGGGCTCTGATCTTTAATAGCCTTGAAAACAGGCACTCTGCTTTTTCTAACTCTCGCTCTCCGAACTGCGAAATGAAACGTTGCACTCTCTCTCCTCCAAGAATGGTGCTAGGCAGGAGTTGTCTTGCTGGTCCACACTTGCCCTGGCAGTCATTGCAGATAAACAGCAAGACTGGGGCTCTGCTCTTTAATAGCCTTGAAAACAGGCACTCTGCTTTTTCTCACTCTCGCTCTCCGAACTGCGAAATGAAACGTTGCACTCTCTCTCCTCCAAGGAAGGTGCTCGGCAGGAATTGTCTTCCTGGTCCTCACTTTCCCTGGCACTCATTGCAGATAAACAGCAAGACTGGGGCTCTGCTCTTTCCTAGCCTTGCAAACAAGCACTCTGCTTTTTCTCACTCTCGCACTGCAAAAAGGGAAATGAAACGTTGCACTCTGTCTCCTCCAAGGAGGGAGCTAGGCAGGAATTGTCTTTGAGGTCCTCACTTACCCTGGCAGTCATTGCAGATAAACAGCAAGACTGGGGCTCTGCTCTTTCCTAGCCTTGCAAACAGGCACTCTGCTTTTTCCCACTCTCGTTCTCCGACCTGCGAAATGAAACGTTGCACTCTCTCTCCTCCAAGGAAGGTGCTAGGCAGGAATTGTCTTGCTGGTCCTCACTTGCGCTGGCAGTCGTTGCAGATAAACAGCAAGACTGGGGCTCTGCTCTTTCCTACCCTTGAAAAAAGGTACTCTGCTTTTTCTCACTCTCGCACTACAAAAAGGGAAATGAAACGTTGCACTCTGTCTCCTCCAAGAAAGGTGCTAGGCAGGAATTGTCTTGCTGGTCCTCACTTGCCCTGGCAGTCATTGCAGATAAACAGCAAGACTGGGGCTCTGCTCTTTAATAGCCTTGAAAACAGGCACTCTGCTTTTTCTAACTCTCGCTCTCCGAACTGCGAAATGAAACGTTGCACTCTCTCTCCTCCAAGAATGGTGCTAGGCAGGAATTGTCTTGCTGGTCCTCACTTGCCCTGGCAGTCATTGCAGATAAACAGCAAGACTGGGGCTCTGCTCTTTCCTAGCCTTGCAAACAAGCACTCTGCTTTTTCTCACCCTAGCACTCCAAAAAGCAAAATGAAACGTTGCACTCTGTCTCCTCCAAGGAGGGAGCTAGGCAGGAATTGTCTTGGAGGTCCTCACTTACCCTGGCAGTCATTGGAGATAAACAGCAAGACTGGGGCTCTGCTCTTTCCTAGCCTTGCAAACAGGCACTCTGCTTTTTCCCACTCTCGTTCTCCGACCTGCGAAATGAAACGTTGCACTCTGTCTCCTCCAAGGAAGGTGCTAGGCAGGAATTTTCTTCCTGGTCCTCACTTGCCCTGGCAGTCATTGTAGATAAACAGCAAGACTGGGGCTCTGCTCTTTAATAGCCTTGAAAACAGGCACTCTGCTTTTTCTCACTCTCGCTGTCCGAACTGCGAATTGAAACGTTGCACTCTCTGTCCTCCAAGGAAGGTGCTAGGCAGGAATTGTGTTGCTGGTCCTCACTTACCCTGGCACTCATTGCAGATAAACAGCAAGAGTGGGGCTCTGCTCTTTAATAGGCCTGAAAACAGGCAGTCTGCTTTTTCTCACTCTCGCTCTCCGAACTGCGAAATGAAACGTTGCACTCTCTCTCCTCCAAGGAAGGTGCTCGGCAGGAATTGTCTTCCTGGTCCTCACTTTCCCTGGCACTCATTGCAGATAAACAGCAAGACTGGGGCTCTACTCTTTCCTAGCCTTTGAAATAGGCACTCTGTATTTTCTCACTCTCGCACTACAAAAAGCGAAATGAAACGTTGCACTCTCTCTCCTCCAAGGAAGGTGCTAGGCAGGAATTGTCTTGGTGATCCTCACTTGCCCTGGCAGTCATTGCAGATAAACAGCAAGACTGGGGCCCTGCTCTTTCCTAGCCTTGCAAACAGCCAATGTAGTTCATCTCCCTTCTGAGGGCCAAACTGCTAAACTGAAACGTTGCACGCTCTGCCCTCCAAGGAAGATGCTAGGCAGGAATTGTCTTGCTGGTCCTCACCTGCCCTGGCAGTCATTGCAGATGAACAGCAGGACTGGAGCTCTGCTCTTTCCTAGCCTTGCAAACAACCAATGAATTTCATCTCCCTTCTGAGCGCCAAAGTGATAAATTGAAACGTTGCACTCTCTGTCCTCCAAGGAAGGTGCTAGGCAGGAATTGTGTTGCTGGTCCTCACTTACCCTGGCAGTCATTGCAGATAAACAGCAAGACTGGGGCTCTGCTCATTCCTAGCCTTGCAAACAGGCACTCTGCTTTGTCTCACTCTCGCACTGCAAAAAGGGAAATGAAACGTTGCACTCTGTCTCCTCCAAGGAGGGAGCTAGGCAGGAATTGTCTTGGAGGTCCTCACTTACCCTGGCAGTCATTGCAGATAAACAGCAAGACTGGGGCTCTGCTCTTTCCTAGCCTTGCAAACAGGCACTCTGCTTTTTCCCACTCTCGTTCTCCGACCTGCGAAATGAAACGTTGCACTCCATCTCCTCCAAGGAAGGTGCTAGGCAGGAATTGTCTTGCTGATCCTCACTTGCCCTGGCAGTCATTGCAGATAAACAGCAAGACTGGGGCTCTGCTCTTTAATAGCCTTGAAAACAGGCACTCTGCTTTTTCTAACTCTCGCTCTCCGAACTGCGAAATGAAACGTTGCACTCTCTCTCCTCCAAGAATGGTGCTAGGCAGGAGTTGTCTTGCTGGTCCTCACTTGCCCTGGCAGTCATTGCAGATAAACAGCAAGACTGGGGCTCTGCTCTTTCCTAGCCTTGCAAACAAGCACTCTGCTTTTTCTCACTCTCGCACTGCAAAAAGGGAAATGAAACGTTGCACTCTGTCTCCTCCAAGGAGGGAGCTAGGCAGGAATTGTCTTGGAGGTCCTCACTTACCCTGGCAGTCATTGCAGATAAACAGCAAGACTGGGGCTCTGCTCTATCCTAGCCTTGCAAACAGGCACTCTGCTTTTTCCCACTCTCGTTCTCCGACCTGCGAAATGAAACGTTGCACTCTGTCTCCTCCAAGGAAGGTGCTAGGCAGGAATTGTCTTCCTGGTCCTCACTTGCCCTGGCAGTCATTGTAGATAAACAGCAAGACTGGGGCTCTGCTCTTTAATAGCCTTGAAAACAGGCACTCTGCTTTTTCTCACTCTCGCTGTCCGAACTCCGAAATGAAACGTTGCACTCTATCTGCTCCAAGAAAGGTGCTAGGCAGGAATTGACTTGCTGGTCCTCACTTGCCCTGGCAGTCATTGCAGATAAACAGCAAGACTGGGGCTCTGCTCTTTAATAGCCTTGAAAACAGGCACTCTGCTTTTTCTCACTCTCGCTCTCCGAACTGCGAAATGAAACGTTGCACTCTCTCTCCTCCAAGGAAGGTGCTCGGCAGGAATTGTCTTCCTGGTCCTCACTTTCCCTGGCACTCATTGCAGTTAAACAGCAAGACTGGGGCTCTACTCTTTCCTAGCCTTTGAAATAGGCACTCGGTATTTTCTCACTCTCGCACTACAAAAAGCGAAATGAAACGTTGCACTCTCTCTCCTCCAAGGAAGGTGCTAGGCAGGAATTGTCTTGCTGATCCTCACTTGCCCTGGCAGTCATTGCAGATAAACAGCAAGACTGGGGCTCTGCTCTTTCCTAGCCTTGCAAACAGCCAATGTAGTTCATCTCCCTTCTGAGAGCCAAACTGTTAAACTGAAACATTGCACGCTCTGTCCTCCAAGGAAGATGGTAGGCAGGAATTGTCTTGCTGGTCCTCACCTGCCCTGGCAGTCATTGCAGATAAACAGCAGGACTGGAGCTCTGCTCTTTCCTAGCCTTGCAAACAACCAATGAAGTTCATCTCCCTTCTGAGCGCCAAAGTGATAAATTGAAACGTTGCACTCTCTGTCCTCCAAGGAAGGTGCTAGGCAGGAATTGTGTTGCTGGTCCTCACTTACCCTGGCACTCATTGCAGATAAACAGCAAGACTGGGGCTCTACTCTTTCCTAGCCTTTGAAATAGGCACTCTGTTTTTTCTCACTCTCGCACTACAAAAAGCGAAATGAAACGTTGCACTCTCTCCTCCAAGGAAGGTGCTAGGCAGGAATTGTCTTGCTGATCCTCACTTGCCCTGGCAGTCATTGCAGATAAACAGCAAGACTGGGGCCCTGCTCTTTCCTAGCCTTGCAAACAGCCAATGTAGTTCATCTCCCTGCTGAGGGCCAAACTGCTAAACTGAAACGTTGCACGCTCTGCCCTCCAAGGAAGATGCTAGGCAGGAATTGTCTTGCTGGTCCTCACCTGCCCTGGCAGTCATTGCAGATGAACAGCAGGACTGGAGCTCTGCTCTTTCCTAGCCTTGCAAACAACCAATGAAGTTCATCTCCCTTCTGAGCGCCAAAGTGATAAATTGAAACGTTGCACTCTCTGTCCTCCAAGGAAGGTGCTAGGCAGGAATTGTGTTGCTGGTCCTCACTTACCCTGGCAGTCATTGCAGATAAACAGCAAGACTGGGGCTCTGCTCTTTCCTAGCCTTGCAAACAAGCACTCTGCTTTTTCTCACTCTCGCACTGCAAAAAGGGAAATGAAACGTTGCACTCTCTCTCCTCCAAGGAAGGTGCTAGGCAGGAATTGTCTTGCTGGTTCTCACTTGCCCTGACAGTCATTGAAGATAAACAGCAGGACTGGGGCTCTGCTCTTTCCTAGCCTTGCAAAGAGCCAATGCAGTTCATCTCCCTTGTGAGCGCCAAACTTCTAAATTGATACTTTGCACTCTCTCTCCTCCAAGAAAGGTGCTAGGCAGGAATTGTCTTGCTGGTCCTCACTTGCCCTGGCAGTCATTGCAGATAAACAGCAAGAGTGGGGCTCTGCTCTTTAATAGGCCTGAAAACAGGCAGTCTGCTTTTTCTCACTCTCGCTCTCCGAACTGCGAAATGAAACGTTGCACTCTCTCTCCTCCAAGGAAGGTGCTCGGCAGGAATTGTCTTCCTGGTCCTCACTTTCCCTGGCACTCATTGCAGATAAACAGCAAGACTGGGGCTCTACTCTTTCCTAGCCTTTGAAATAGGCACTCTGTATTTTCTCACTCTCGCACTACAAAAAGCGAAATGAAACGTTGCACTCTCTCTCCTCCAAGGAAGGTGCTAGGCAGGAATTGTCTTGCTGATCCTCACTTGCCCTGGCAGTCATTGCAGATAAACAGCAAGACTGGGCCTCTGCTCTTTCTTAGCCTTGCAAACAGCCAATGTAGTTCATCTCCCTTCTGAGAGCCAAACTGCTAAACTGAAACGTTGCACGCTCTGTCCTCCAAGGAAGATGGTAGGCAGGAATTGTCTTGCTGGTCCTCACCTGCCCTGGCAGTCATTGCAGATAAACAGCAGGACTGGAGCTCTGCTCTTTCCTAGCCTTGCAAACAACCAATGAAGTTCATCTCCCTTCTGAGCGCCAAAGTGATAATTGAAACGTTGCACTCTCTGTCCTCCAAGGAAGGTGCTAGGCAGGAATTGTCTTGCTGGTCCTCACTTACCCTGGCAGTCATTGCAGATAAACAGCAAGACTGGGGCTCTGCTCTTTCCTAGCCTTGCAAACAGGCACTCTGCTTTTTCTCACCCTAGCACTCCAAAAAGGAAAATGAAACGTTGCACTCCATCTCCTCCAAGGAAGGTGCTAGGCAGGAATTGTCTTGCTGGTCCTCACTTGCCCTGACAGTCATTGAAGATAAACAGCAGGACTGGGGCTCTGCTCTTTCCTAGCCTTGCAAGGAGCCAATGCAGTTCATCTCCCTTGTGAGCGCCAAACTGCTAAATTGAAACATTGCACACTCTCTGACCTCCAAGGAAGGTGCTAGGCTGGAATTGTCTTGCTGGTCCTCACTTGCCCTGGCAGTCATTGCAGATAAACAGCAAGACTGGGGCTCTGCTCTTTCCTAGCCTTGCAAATAGGCACTCTGCTTTTTCTCAGTCTCGCACTACAAAAAGCGAAATGAAACGTTGCACTCTGTCTCCTCCAAGAAAGGTGCTAGGCAGGAATTGTCTTCCTGGTCCTCACTTGCCCTGGCAGTCATTGTAGATAAACAGCAAGACTGGGGCTCTGCTCTTTAATAGCCTTGAAAACAGGCACTCTGCTTTTTCTCACTCTCGCTGTCCGAACTCCGAAATGAAACGTTGCACTCTCTCTGCTCCAAGAAAGGTGCTAGGCAGGAATTGACTTGCTGGTCCTCACTTGCCCTGGCAGTCATTGCAGATAAACAGCAAGACTGGGGCTCTGCTCTTTAATAGCCTTGCAAAGAGGCACTTTGCTTTTTCTCACTCTCGCTCTCCGAACTGCGAAATGAAACGTTGCACTCTCTCTCCTCCAAGGAAGGTGCTCGGCAGGAATTGTCTTCCTGGTCCTCACTTTCCCTGGCACTCATTGCAGATAAAGAGCAAGACTGGGGCTCTACTCTTTCCTAGCCTTTGAAATAGGCACTCTGTTTTTTCTCACTCTCGCACTACAAAAAGCGAAATGAAACGTTGCACTCTCTCTCCTCCAAGGAAGGTGCTAGGCAGGAATTGTCTTGGTGATCCTCACTTGCCCTGGCAGTCATTGCAGATAAACAGCAAGACTGGGGCCCTGCTCTTTCCTAGCCTTGCAAACAGCCAATGTAGTTCATCTCCCTTCTGAGGGCCAAACTGCTAAACTGAAACGTTGCACGCTCTGCCCTCCAAGGAAGATGCTAGGCAGGAATTGTCTTGCTGGTCCTCACCTGCCCTGGAAGTCATTGCAGATGAACAGCAGGACTGGAGCTCTGCGCTTTCCTAGCCTTGCAAACAACCAATGAAGTTCATCTCCCTTCTGAGCGCCAAAGTGATAAATTGAAACGTTGCACTCTCTGTCCTCCAAGGAAGGTGCTAGGCAGGAATTGTGTTGCTGGTCCTCACTTACCCTGGCAGTCATTGCAGATAAACAGCAAGACTGGGGCTCTGCTCTTTCCTAGCCTTGCAAACAAGCACTCTGCTTTTTCTCACTCTCGCACTGCAAAAAGGGAAATGAAACGTTGCACTCTGTCTCCTCCAAGGAGGGAGCTAGGCAGGAATTGTCTTGGAGGTCCTCACTTACCCTGGCAGTCATTGCAGATAAACAGCAAGACTGGGGCTCTGCTCTTTCCTAGCCTTGCAAACAGGCACTCTGCTTTTTCTAACTCTCGCTCTCCGAACTGCGAAATGAAACGTTGCACTCTCTCTCCTCCAAGAATGGTGCTAGGCAGGAGTTGTCTTGCTGGTCCTCACTTGCCCTGGCAGTCATTGCAGATAAACAGCAAGACTGGGGCTCTGCTCTTTCCTAGCCTTGCAAACAAGCACTCTGCTTTTTCTCACTCTCGCACTGCAAAAAGGGAAATGAAACGTTGCACTCTGTCTCCTCCAAGGAGGGAGCTAGGCAGGAATTGTCTTGGAGGTCCTCACTTACCCTGGCAGTCATTGCAGATAAACAGCAAGACTGGGGCTCTGCTCTATCCTAGCCTTGCAAACAGGCACTCTGCTTTTTCCCACTCTCGTTCTCGGACCTGCGAAATGAAACGTTGCACTCTGTCTCCTCCAAGGAAGGTGCTAGGCAGGAATTGTCTTCCTGGTCCTCACTTGCCCTGGCAGTCATTGTAGATAAACAGCAAGACTGGGGCTCTGCTCTTTAATAGCCTTGAAAACAGGCACTCTGCTTTTTCTCACTCTCGCTATCCGAACTGCGAAATGAAACGTTGCACTCTCTCTGCTCCAAGAAAGGTGCTAGGCAGGAATTGACTTGCTGGTCCTCACTTGCCCTGGCAGTCATTGCAGATAAACAGCAAGACTGGGGCTCTGCTCTTTAATAGCCTTGAAAACAGGCACTCTGCTTTTTCTCACTCTCGCTCTCCGAACTGCAAAATGAAACGTTGCACTCTCTCTCCTCCAAGGAAGGTGCTCGGCAGGAATTGTCTTCCTGGTCCTCACTTTCCCTGGCACTCATTGCAGATAAACAGCAAGACTGGGGCTCTACTCTTTAATAGCCTTGAAAACAGACACTCTTTTTTTTCTCACTCTCGCTCTCCGACCTGCGAAATGAAACGTTGCACTCTGTCTCCTCCAAGAAAGGTGCTAGGCAGGAATTGTCTTGCTGGTCCTCACTTGCCCTGGCAGTCATTGCAGATAAACAGCAAGACTGGAGCTCTGCTATTTAATAGCCTTGCAAACAGCCAATGTAGTTCATCTCCCTTCTGAGCGCCAATCTGCTAAATTGAAACGTTGCACTCTCTCTTCTCCAAGGAAGGTGCTAGGCAGGAATTGTCTTGCTGGTCCTCACCTGCCCTGCAGTCATTGCAGATAAAGAGCAGGACTGAGCTCTGCTCTTTCCTAGCCTTGCAAACAGGCAATTCAGTTCATCTCCCTTCTGAGCGCCAAATTGCTAAATTTAAACGTTGTACTCTCTCTCCTCCAAGGAAGGTGCTAGGCAGGAATTCTCTTGCTGGTCCTCACTTGCCCTGGCAGTCATTGCAGATAAACAGCAAGACTGGGGCTCTACTCTTTCCTAGCCTTACAAACAGGCACTCTGCTTTTTCTCACTCTAGCACTCCAAAAAGCAAAATGAAACGTTGCACTCCATCTCCTCCAAGAAAGGTGCTAGGCAGGAATTGTCTTGCTGGTCCTCACTTGCCCTGGCAGTCATTGCAGATAAACAGCAAGACTGGGGCTCTGCTCTTTCCTACCCTTGCAAAGAGGCACTTTGCTTTTTCTCACTCTCGCTCTCCGAACTGCGAAATGAAATGTTGCACTCTCTCTCCTCCAAGGAAAGTGCTCGGCAGGAATTGTCTTCCTGGTCCTCAGTTTCCCTGGCACTCATTGCAGATAAACAGCAAGACTGGGGCTCTGCTCTTTCCTAGCCTTTGAAATAGGCACTCTTCTTTTTCTCACTCTCGCACTACAAAAAGCTAAATGAAACGCTGCACTCTCTCTCCTCCAAGGAAGGTGCTAGGCAGGAATTGTCTTGCTGGTCCTCACTTGCCCTGGCAGTCATTGCAGATAAAGAGCAAGACTGGGGTCTGCTCTTTAATAGCCTTGCAAATAGGCTCTCTGTTTTTTCTCACTGTCGCACTACAAAAAGCGAAATGAAACGTTGCACTCTCTCTCCTCAAAGAATGGTGCTAGGCAGGAATTGTCTTGCTGGTCCTCACTTGCCCTGGCAGTCATTGCAGATATACAGCAAGACTGGGGCTCTGCTCTTTCCTAGCCTTGCAAATAGGCACTGTGCTTTTTCTCACTCTCGCACTACAAAAAGCGAAATGAAACGTTGCACTCTCTCTCCTCCAAGAAAGTTGCTAGGCAGGAATTGTCTTGCTGGTCCTCACCTGCCCTGGCAGTCATTGCAGATAAACAGCAGGACTGGAGCTCTGTCTTTAATAGCCTTGAAAACAGGAAATGAAGTTCATCTCCCTTCGGAGCGCCAAAGTGCTAAATTGAAACGTTGCACTCTCTCTCCTCCAAGGAAGGTGCTAGGCAGGAATTGTCTTGCTGGTCCTCACTTGCCCTGGCAGTCATTACAGATAAACAGCAAGACTGGGGCTCTGCTCTTTAATAGCCTTGAAAACCGGCAATCTGCTTTTTCTCACTCTCGCTCTCCGACCTGCGAAATGAAACGTTGCACTCTCTCTGCTCCAAGAAAGGTGCTAGGCAGGAATTGACTTGCTGGTCCTCACTTGCCCTGGCAGTCATTGCAGATAAACAGCAAGACTGGGGCTCTGTCTTTAATAGCCTTGAAAACAGGAAATGAAGTTCATCTCCCTTCGGAGCGCCAAAGTGCTAAATTGAAACGTTGCACTCTCTCTCCTACAAGGAAGGTGCTAGGCAGGAATTGTCTTGCTGGTCCTCACTTGCCCTGGCAGTCATTGCAGATAAACAGCAAGACTGGGGCTCTGCTCTTTCCTAGCCTTGCAAACAGGCACTCTGCTTTTTCTCACCCTACCACTCCAAAAAGCAAAATGAAACGTTGCACTCCATCTCCTCCAAGGAAGGTGCTAGGCAGGAATTGTCTTGCTGGTCCTCACTTGCCCTGACAGTCATTGAAGATAAACAGCAAGACTGGGGCTCTGCTCTTTCCTTGCCTTGCAAAGAGCCAATGCAGTTCATCTCCCTTGTGAGCGCCAAACTGCTAAATTGAAACATTGCACACTCTCTGTCCTCCAAGGAAGGTGCTAGGCTGGAATTGTCTTGCTGGTCCTCACTTGCCCTGGCAGTCATTGCAGATAAACAGCAAGACTGGGGCTCTGCTCTTTCCTAGCCTTGCAAATAGGCACTCTGCTTTTTCTCAGTCTCGCACTACAAAAAGCGAAATGAAACGTTGCACTCTCTCTCCTCCAAGAAAGGTGCTAGGCAGGAATTGTCTTGCTGGTCCTCACTTGCCCTGGCAGTCATTGCAGATAAACAGCAGGACTGGAGCTCTGCTCTTTAATAGCTTTGGAAATAAGCACTCTGCTTTTTCTCACTGTCGCACTACAAATAGCGAAATGAAACGTTGAACTCTCTCTCCTCCAAGAAAGGTGCTACGCAGGAATTCTCTTGCTGGTCCTCACTTGCCCTGGCAGTCATTGCAGATAAACAGCAAGACTGGGGCTCTGCTCTTTCCTAGCCTTGCAAATAGGCACTCTGCCTTTTCTCAGTCTCGCACTACAAAAAGCGAAATGAAACGTTGCACTCTCTCTCCTCCAAGAAAGGTGCTAGGCAGGAATTGTATTGCTGGTCCTCACTTGCCCTGGCAGTCATTGCAGATAAACAGGAGGACTGGAGCTCTGCTCTTTAATAGCCTTGCAAATAGGCACTCTGCTTTTTCTCACTCTCGCACTACAAAAAGCGAAGTGAAACGTTGCACTCTCTGTCCTCCAAGGAAGGTGCTAGGCAGGAATTTTCTTGCTGGTCCTCACTTGCCCTGGCAGTCATTGCAGATAAACAGCAAGACTGGGGCTCTGCTCTTTCCTAGCCTTGCAAATAGGCACTCTGCTTTTTCTCTGTCTCGCACTACAAAAAGCGAGATGAAACGTTGCACTCTCTCTACTCCAAGAAAGGTGCTAGGCTGGAATTCTCTTGCTGGTCCTCACTTGCCCTGGCAGTCATTGCAGATAAACAGCAAGACTGGGGCTCTGCTCTTTATAGCCTTGAAATAGGCACTGTGCTTTTTCTCACTCTCGCACTACAAAAAGCGAAATGAAACGTTGCACTCTCTGTCCTCCTAGGAAGGTGCTAGGCAGGAATTGTCTTCCTGGTCCTCACTTGCACTGGCAGTCATTGCAGATAAACAGCAAGACTGGGGCTCTGCTCTTTCCAAGCCTTGAAAACACACACTCTTTTTTTTCTCACTGTCGCTCTCCGACCTGCGAAATGAAACGTTGCACTCTCTCTCCTCCAAGGAAGGTGCTAGGCAGGAATTGTCTTGCTGGTCCTCACTTGCCCTGGCAGTCATTGCAGATAAACAGCAAGACTGGGGCTCTGCTCTTTCCTAGCCTTGCAAACAGGCACTCTGCTTTTTCTCACCCTAGCACTCCAAAAAGCAAAATGAAACGTTGCACTCCATCTCCTCCAAGGAAGGTGCTAGGCAGGAATTGTCTTGCTGGTCCTCACTTGCCCTGACAGTCATTGTAGATAAGCAGCAGGACTGGGGCTCTGCTCTTTCCTAGCCTTGCAAATAGGCACTCTGCTTTTTCTCAGTCTCGCACTACAAAAAGCGAAATGAAACGTCGCACTCTCTCTCCTCCAAGAAAGGTGCTAGGCAGGAATTGTCTTGCTGGTCCTCACTTGCCCTGGCAGTCATTGCAGATAAACAGCAAGACTGGGGCTCTGCTCTTTCCTAGCCTTGCAAATAGGCACTCTGCTTTTTCTCAGTCTCGCACTACAAAAAGCGAAATGAAACGTTGCACTCTCTGTCCTCCAAGGAAGGCGCTAGGCAGGAATTTTCTTGCTGGTCCTCACTTGCCCTGGCAGTCATTGCAGATAAACAGCAAGACTGGGGCTCTGCTCTTTCCTAGCCTTGCAAATAGGCACTCTGCTTTTTCTCACTCTCGCACTACAAAAAGCGAGATGAAACGTTGCACTCTCTCTCCTCCAAGAAAGGTGCTAGGCTGGAATTCTCTTGCTGGTCCTCACTTGCCCTGGCAGTCATTGCAGATAAACAGCAAGACAGGGGCTCTGCTCTTTATAGCCTTGAAATAGGCACTGTGCTTTTTCTCACTCTCGCACTACAAAAAGCGAAATGAAACGTTGCACTCTCTGTCCTCCTAGGAAGGTGCTAGGCAGGAATTGTCTTCCTGGTCCTCACTTGCACTGGCAGTCATTGCAGATAAACAGCAAGACTGGGGCTCTGCTCTTTAATAGCCTTGAAAACAGACACTCTTTTTTTTCTCACTCTCGCTCTCCGACCTGCGAAATGAAACGTTGCATTCTCTCTCCTCCAAGAAAGGTGCTAGGCCGGAATTCTCTTGCTGGTACTCACTTGCCCTGGCACTCATTGCAGATAAACAGCAAGACTTGGGCTCTGCTCTTTCCTAGCCTTGCAAACAGCCAATGAAGTTCATCTCCCTTCTGAGCGCCAAAGTGCTAAATTGAAACGTTGCACTCTCTGTCCTCCAAGGAAAATGCTAGATAGGAATTGTCTTCCTGGTCCTCACTTGCCCTGGCAGTCATTGCATATAAACAGCAAGACTGGGGCTCTGCTCTTTAATAGTCTTGAAAACAGGCACTCTGCTTTTTCTGACTCTCGCTCTCCGAACTGCGAAAGAAAACGTTGCACTCTATCTCCTCCAAGGAAGATGCTAGGCAGGAATTGTCTTGCTCGTCCTCACTTGCCCTGGCAGTCATTGCAGATAAACAGCAGGACTGGGGCTCTGCTCTTTCCTAGCCTTGCATACAGCCAATGCAGTTCATCTCCCTTCTGAGCGCCAAACTGCTAAATTGAAACGTTGCACTCTCTCTCCTCCAAGGAAGGTGCTAGGCAGGAATTGTCTTGCTGGTCCTCACTTGCCCTGGCAGTCATTGCAGATAAACAGCAAGACTGGGGCTCTACTCTTTAATAGCCTTGAAAACAGGCACTCTGCTTTTTCTCACTCTCGCTCTCCGACCTGCGAAATCAAACGTTACACTCTGTCTCCTCCAAGAAAGGTGCAAGGCAGGAATTTACTTGCTGGTCCTCACTTGCCCTGACAGTCATTGAAGATAAACAGCAGGACTGGGGCTCTGCTCTTTCCTAGCCTTGCAAAGAGCCAATGAAGTTCATCTCCCTTGTGAGCGCCAAACTGCTAAATTGAAACGTTGCACACTCTCTGTCCTCCAAGGAAGGTGCTAGGCTGGAATTGTCTTGCTGGTCCTCACTTGCCCTGGCAGTCATTGCAGATAAACAGCAAGACTGGGGCTCTGCTCTTTCCTAGCCTTGCAAATAGGCACTCTGCTTTTTCTCAGTCTCGCACTACGAAAAGCGAAATGAAACGTTGCACTCTCTCTCCTCCAAGAAAGGTGCTAGGCAGGAATTGTATTGCTGGTCCTCACTTGCCCTGGCAGTCATTGCAGATAAACAGCAAGACTGGGCCTCTGCTCTTTAATAGCCTTGCAAATAGGCACTCTGCTTTTTCTCACTCTCGCACTACAAAAAGCGAAGTGAAACGTTGCACTCTCTGTCCTCCAAGGAAGGCGCTAGGCAGGAATTCTCTTGCTGGTCCTCACTTTCCCTGGCAGTCATTGCAGATAAACAGCAAGACTGGGGCTCTGCTCTTTCCTAGCCTTGCAAATAGGCACTCAGCTTTTTCTCTGTCTCGCACTACAAAAAGCGAGATGAAACGTTGCACTCTCTCTCCTCCAAGAAAGGTGCTAGGCTGGAATTCTCTTGCTGGTCGTCACTTGCCCTGGCAGTCATTGCAGATAAACAGCAAGACAGCGGCTCTGCTCTTTATAGCCTTGAAATAGGCACTGTGATTTTTCTCACTCTCGCACTACAAAAAGCGAAATGAAACGTTGCACTCTCTGTCCTCCTAGGAAGGTGCTAGGCAGGAATTGTCTTCCTGGTCCTCACTTGCACTGGCAGTCATTGCAGATAAACAGCAAGACTGGGGCTCTGCTCTTTAATAGCCTTGAAAACAGACACTCTTTTTTTTCTCACTCTCGCTCTCCGACCTGCGAAATGAAACGTTGCATTCTCTCTCCTCCAAGAAAGGTGCTAGGCCGGAATTCTCTTGCTGGTCCTCACTTGCCCTGGCACTCATTGCAGATAAACAGCAAGACTTGGGCTCTGCTCTTTCCTAGCCTTGCAAACAGCCAATGAAGTTCATCTCCCTTCTGAGCGCCAAAGTGCTAAATTGAAACGTTGCACTCTCTGTCCTCCAAGGAAAATGCTAGATAGGAATTGTCTTCCTGGTCCTCACTTGCCCTGGCAGTCATTGCATATAAACAGCAAGACTGGGGCTCTGCTCTTTCCTAGTCTTGCAAAGAGGCACTCTGCTTTTTCTGACTCTCGCTCTCCGAACTGCGAAAGAAAACGTTGCACTCTGTCTCCTCCAAGGAAGATGCTAGGCAGGAATTGTCTTGCTCGTCCTCACTTGCCCTGGCAGTCATTGCAGATAAACAGCAGGACTGGGGCTCTGCTCTTTCCTAGCCTTGCATACAGCCAATGCAGTTCATCTCCCTTCTGAGCGCCAAACTGCTAAATTGAAACGTTGCACTCTCTCTCCTCCAAGGAAGGTGCTAGGCAGGAATTGTCTTGCTGGTCCTCACTTGCCCTGGCAGTCATTGCAGATAAACAGCAAGACTGGGGCTCTACTCTTTAATAGCCTTGAAAACAGGCACTCTGCTTTTTCTCACTCTCGCTCTCCGACCTGCGAAATCAAACGTTGCACTCTGTCTCCTCCAAGAAAGGTGCAAGGCAGGAATTTACTTGCTGGTCCTCACTTGCCCTGACAGTCATTGAAGATAAACAGCAGGACTGGGGCTCTGCTCTTTCCTAGCCTTGCAAAGAGCCAATGAAGTTCATCTCCCTTGTGAGCGCCAAACTGCTAAATTGAAACGTTGCACACTCTCTGTCCTCCAAGGAAGGTGCTAGGCTGGAATTGTCTTGCTGGTCCTCACTTGCCCTGGCAGTCATTGCAGATAAACAGCAAGACTGGGCCTCTGCTCTTTCCTAGCCTTGCAAATAGGCACTCTCCTTTTTCTCAGTCTCGCACTACAAAAAGCGAAATGAAACGTTGCACTCTCCCTCCTCCAAGGAAGGTGCTAGGCAGGAATTGTCTTGCTGGTCCTCACTTTCCCTGGCAGTCATTGCAGATAAACAGCAGGACTGGGGCTCTGCTCTTTCCTAGCCTTGCATACAGCCAATGCAGTTCATCTCCCTTCTGAGCGCCAAACTGCTAAATTGAAACGTTGCACTCTCTCTCCTCCAAGGAAGGTGCTAGGCAGGAATTGTCTTGCTGGTCCTCACTTGCCCTGGCAGTCATTGCAGATAAACAGCAAGACTGGGGCTCTACTCTTTAATAGCCTTGAAAACAGGCACTCTGCTTTTTCTCACTCTCGCTCTCCGACCTGCGAAATCAAACGTTACACTCTGTCTCCTCCAAGAAAGGTGCAAGGCAGGAATTTACTTGCTGGTCCTCACTTGCCCTGACAGTCATTGAAGATAAACAGCAGGACTGGGGCTCTGCTCTTTCCTAGCCTTGCAAAGAGCCAATGAAGTTCATCTCCCTTGTGAGCGCCAAACTGCTAAATTGAAACGTTGCACACTCTCTGTCCTCCAAGGAAGGTGCTAGGCTGGAATTGTCTTGCTGGTCCTCACTTGCCCTGGCAGTCATTGCAGATAAACAGCAAGACTGGGGCTCTGCTCTTTCCTAGCCTTGCAAATAGGCACTCTGCTTTTTCTCAGTCTCGCACTACGAAAAGCGAAATGAAACGTTGCACTCTCTCTCCTCCAAGAAAGGTGCTAGGCAGGAATTGTATTGCTGGTCCTCACTTGCCCTGGCAGTCATTGCAGATAAACAGCAAGACTGGGCCTCTGCTCTTTAATAGCCTTGCAAATAGGCACTCTGCTTTTTCTCACTCTCGCACTACAAAAAGCGAAGTGAAACGTTGCACTCTCTCTCCTCCAAGGAAGGCGCTAGGCAGGAATTCTCTTGCTGGTCCTCACTTTCCCTGGCAGTCATTGCAGATAAACAGCAAGACTGGGGCTCTGCTCTTTCCTAGCCTTGCAAATAGGCACTCAGCTTTTTCTCTGTCTCGCACTACAAAAAGCGAGATGAAACGTTGCACTCTCTCTCCTCCAAGAAAGGTGCTAGGCTGGAATTCTCTTGCTGGTCGTCACTTGCCCTGGCAGTCATTGCAGATAAACAGCAAGACAGCGGCTCTGCTCTTTATAGCCTTGAAATAGGCACTGTGATTTTTCTCACTCTCGCACTACAAAAAGCGAAATGAAACGTTGCACTCTCTGTCCTCCTAGGAAGGTGCTAGGCAGGAATTGTCTTCCTGGTCCTCACTTGCACTGGCAGTCATTGCAGATAAACAGCAAGACTGGGGCTCTGCTCTTTAATAGCCTTGAAAACAGACACTCTTTTTTTTCTCACTCTCGCTCTCCGACCTGCGAAATGAAACGTTGCATTCTCTCTCCTCCAAGAAAGGTGCTAGGCCGGAATTCTCTTGCTGGTCCTCACTTGCCCTGGCACTCATTGCAGATAAACAGCAAGACTTGGGCTCTGCTCTTTCCTAGCCTTGCAAACAGCCAATGAAGTTCATCTCCCTTCTGAGCGCCAAAGTGCTAAATTGAAACGTTGCACTCTCTGTCCTCCAAGGAAAATGCTAGATAGGAATTGTCTTCCTGGTCCTCACTTGCCCTGGCAGTCATTGCATATAAACAGCAAGACTGGGGCTCTGCTCTTTCCTAGTCTTGCAAAGAGGCACTCTGCTTTTTCTGACTCTCGCTCTCCGAACTGCGAAAGAAAACGTTGCACTCTGTCTCCTCCAAGGAAGATGCTAGGCAGGAATTGTCTTGCTCGTCCTCACTTGCCCTGGCAGTCATTGCAGATAAACAGCAGGACTGGGGCTCTGCTCTTTCCTAGCCTTGCATACAGCCAATGCAGTTCATCTCCCTTCTGAGCGCCAAACTGCTAAATTGAAACGTTGCACTCTCTCTCCTCCAAGGAAGGTGCTAGGCAGGAATTGTCTTGCTGGTCCTCACTTGCCCTGGCAGTCATTGCAGATAAACAGCAAGACTGGGGCTCTACTCTTTAATAGCCTTGAAAACAGGCACTCTGCTTTTTCTCACTCTCGCTCTCCGACCTGCGAAATCAAACGTTGCACTCTGTCTCCTCCAAGAAAGGTGCAAGGCAGGAATTTACTTGCTGGTCCTCACTTGCCCTGACAGTCATTGAAGATAAACAGCAGGACTGGGGCTCTGCTCTTTCCTAGCCTTGCAAAGAGCCAATGAAGTTCATCTCCCTTGTGAGCGCCAAACTGCTAAATTGAAACGTTGCACACTCTCTGTCCTCCAAGGAAGGTGCTAGGCTGGAATTGTCTTGCTGGTCCTCACTTGCCCTGGCAGTCATTGCAGATAAACAGCAAGACTGGGCCTCTGCTCTTTCCTAGCCTTGCAAATAGGCACTCTCCTTTTTCTCAGTCTCGCACTACAAAAAGCGAAATGAAACGTTGCACTCTCCCTCCTCCAAGGAAGGTGCTAGGCAGGAATTGTCTTGCTGGTCCTCACTTTCCCTGGCAGTCATTGCAGATAAACAGCAGGACTGGGGCTCTGCTCTTTCCTAGCCTTGCATACAGCCAATGCAGTTCATCTCCCTTCTGAGCGCCAAACTGCTAAATTGAAACGTTGCACTCTCTCTCCTCCAAGGAAGGTGCTAGGCAGGAATTGTCTTGCTGGTCCTCACTTGCCCTGGCAGTCATTGCAGATAAACAGCAAGACTGGGGCTCTACTCTTTAATAGCCTTGAAAACAGGCACTCTGCTTTTTCTCACTCTCGCTCTCCGACCTGCGAAATCAAACGTTACACTCTGTCTCCTCCAAGAAAGGTGCAAGGCAGGAATTTACTTGCTGGTCCTCACTTGCCCTGACAGTCATTGAGGATAAACAGCAGGACTGGGGCTCTGCTCTTTCCTAGCCTTGCAAAGAGCCAATGAAGTTCATCTCCCTTGTGAGCGCCAAACTGCTAAATTGAAACGTTGCACACTCTCTGTCCTCCAAGGAAGGTGCTAGGCTGGAATTGTCTTGCTGGTCCTCACTTGCCCTGGCAGTCATTGCAGATAAACAGCAAGACTGGGGCTCTGCTCTTTCCTAGCCTTGCAAATAGGCACTCTGCTTTTTCTCAGTCTCGCACTACGAAAAGCGAAATGAAACGTTGCACTCTCTCTCCTCCAAGAAAGGTGCTAGGCAGGAATTGTATTGCTGGTCCTCACTTGCCCTGGCAGTCATTGCAGATAAACAGCAAGACTGGGCCTCTGCTCTTTAATAGCCTTGCAAATAGGCACTCTGCTTTTTCTCACTCTCGCACTACAAAAAGCGAAGTGAAACGTTGCACTCTCTGTCCTCCAAGGAAGGCGCTAGGCAGGAATTCTCTTGCTGGTCCTCACTTTCCCTGGCAGTCATTGCAGATAAACAGCAAGACTGGGGCTCTGCTCTTTCCTAGCCTTGCAAATAGGCACTCAGCTTTTTCTCTGTCTCGCACTACAAAAAGCGAGATGAAACGTTGCACTCTCTCTCCTCCAAGAAAGGTGCTAGGCTGGAATTCTCTTGCTGGTCGTCACTTGCCCTGGCAGTCATTGCAGATAAACAGCAAGACAGCGGCTCTGCTCTTTATAGCCTTGAAATAGGCACTGTGATTTTTCTCACTCTCGCACTACAAAAAGCGAAATGAAACGTTGCACTCTCTGTCCTCCTAGGAAGGTGCTAGGCAGGAATTGTCTTCCTGGTCCTCACTTGCACTGGCAGTCATTGCAGATAAACAGCAAGACTGGGGCTCTGCTCTTTAATAGCCTTGAAAACAGACACTCTTTTTTTTCTCACTCTCGCTCTCCGACCTGCGAAATGAAACGTTGCATTCTCTCTCCTCCAAGAAAGGTGCTAGGCCGGAATTCTCTTGCTGGTCCTCACTTGCCCTGGCACTCATTGCAGATAAACAGCAAGACTTGGGCTCTGCTCTTTCCTAGCCTTGCAAACAGCCAATGAAGTTCATCTCCCTTCTGAGCGCCAAAGTGCTAAATTGAAACGTTGCACTCTCTGTCCTCCAAGGAAAATGCTAGATAGGAATTGTCTTCCTGGTCCTCACTTGCCCTGGCAGTCATTGCATATAAACAGCAAGACTGGGGCTCTGCTCTTTCCTAGTCTTGCAAAGAGGCACTCTGCTTTTTCTGACTCTCGCTCTCCGAACTGCGAAAGAAAACGTTGCACTCTGTCTCCTCCAAGGAAGATGCTAGGCAGGAATTGTCTTGCTCGTCCTCACTTGCCCTGGCAGTCATTGCAGATAAACAGCAGGACTGGGGCTCTGCTCTTTCCTAGCCTTGCATACAGCCAATGCAGTTCATCTCCCTTCTGAGCGCCAAACTGCTAAATTGAAACGTTGCACTCTCTCTCCTCCAAGGAAGGTGCTAGGCAGGAATTGTCTTGCTGGTCCTCACTTGCCCTGGCAGTCATTGCAGATAAACAGCAAGACTGGGGCTCTACTCTTTAATAGCCTTGAAAACAGGCACTCTGCTTTTTCTCACTCTCGCTCTCCGACCTGCGAAATCAAACGTTGCACTCTGTCTCCTCCAAGAAAGGTGCAAGGCAGGAATTTACTTGCTGGTCCTCACTTGCCCTGACAGTCATTGAAGATAAACAGCAGGACTGGGGCTCTGCTCTTTCCTAGCCTTGCAAAGAGCCAATGAAGTTCATCTCCCTTGTGAGCGCCAAACTGCTAAATTGAAACGTTGCACACTCTCTGTCCTCCAAGGAAGGTGCTAGGCTGGAATTGTCTTGCTGGTCCTCACTTGCCCTGGCAGTCATTGCAGATAAACAGCAAGACTGGGCCTCTGCTCTTTCCTAGCCTTGCAAATAGGCACTCTCCTTTTTCTCAGTCTCGCACTACAAAAAGCGAAATGAAACGTTGCACTCTCCCTCCTCCAAGGAAGGTGCTAGGCAGGAATTGTCTTGCTGGTCCTCACTTTCCCTGGCACTCATTGCAGATAAACAGCAAGACTGGGGCTCTGCTCTTTCCTAGCCTTGCAAACAGCCAATGCAGTTCATATCCCTTCTGAGCGCCAAACTGCTAAATTGAAACGTTGCACTCTCTCCCCTCCAAGGAAGGTTCTAGGCAGGAATTGTTTTGCTGGTCCTCACTTGTCCTGGCAGTCATTGCAGATAAACAGCAAGACTGGGGCTCTGCTCTTTAATAGCCTTGAAAACAGGCACTCTGCTTATTCTCACTCTCGCTCTCCGAACTGCGAAATGAAACGTTGCACTCTCCCTCCTCCAAGGAAGGTGCTAGGCAGGAATTGTCTTGCTGGTCCTCACTTTCCCTGGCACTCATTGCAGATAAACAGCAAGACTGGGGCTCTGCTCTTTCCTAGCCTTGCAAACAGCCTATGCAGTTCATATCCCTTCTGAGCGCCAAACTGCTAAATTGAAACGTTGCACTCTCTCTCCTCCAAGAAAGGTGCTAGGCAGGAAATGTCTTGCTGATCCTCACCTGCCCTGGCAGTCATTGCAGATAAACAGCAAGACTGGGGCTCTACTCTTTATTAGCCTTGAAAACAGGCACTCTGCTTTTTCTCACTCTCGCACTACAAAAAGCGAAATGAAACGTTGCACTCTCTGTCCTCCAAGGAAGGTACTAGGCAGGAATTGTCTTGCTGGTCCTCACTTGCCCTGGGAGTCATTGCAGATAAACAGCAAGACTGGGGCTCTGCTCTTTCCTACCCTTGCAAAGAGCCAATGCAGTTCATCTCCATTCTGGGCGCCAAAACGCTAAATTGAAACGTTGCACTCTCTGTCCTCCAAGGAAGGTGCTAGGCAGGAATTGTCTTGCTGGTCCTCACTTGCCCTGGCAGTCATTGCAGTTAAGCAGCAAGACTGGGGCTCTGCTCTTTAATACCGTTGCAAATAGGTACTCTGCTTTTTCTCACTCTCGCACTACAAAAAGCGAAATGAAACGTTGCACTCTCTCTCCTCCAAGGAAGGTGCTAGGCAGGAATTGTCTTGCTGGTCCTCACTTGCCCTGGCAGTCCTTGCAGATAAACAGGAAGACTGGGGCTCTGCTCTTTAATTGCCTTGAAAACAGGCACTCTGCTTTTTCTCACTCTCGCTCTCCGAACTGCGAAATGAAACGTTGCACTCTCTCTCCTCCAAGGAAGGTGCTAGGCAGGAATTGGCTTGCTGGTCCTCACTTTCCCTGGCAGTCATTGCAGATAAACAGCAAGACTGGGGCTCTGCTCTTTCCTAGCCTTGCAAACAGCCAATGCAGTTCATCTCCATTCTGAGCGCCAAACTGCTAAATTGAAACGTTGCACTCTCTGTCCTCCAAGGAAGGTGCTAGGCAGGAATTGTCTTGCTGGCCCTAACTTGCCCTGGCAGTCATTGCAGATAAACAGCAAGACTGGGGCTCTGCTCTTTAATAGCCTTGAAAACAGGCACTGTGCTTTTTCTCACTCTCCCACTACAAAAATCGAAATGAAACGTTGCACTCTCTCTCCTCCAAGAAAGGTGCTAGGCGGGAATTGTCTTGCTGGTCCTCACTTGCCCTGGCAGTCATTGCAGATAAACAGCAAGACTGGGGCTCTGCTCTTTAATAGCCTTGCAAATAGGCACTCTGCTTTTTCTCAGTCTCGCACTACAAAAAGCGAAATGAAACGTTGCACTCTCCTCCAAGAAAGGTGCTAGGCAGGAATTGTATTGCTGGTCCTCACTTGCCCTGGCAGTCATTGCAGATAAACAGCAGGACTGGAGCTCTGCTCTTTAATAGCCTTGCAAATAGGCACTCTGCTTTTTCTCACTCTCGCACTACAAAAAGCGAAGTGAAACGTTGCACTCTCTGTCCTCCAAGGAAGGTGCTAGGCAGGAATTTTCTTGCTGGTCCTCACTTGCCCTGGCAGTCATTGCAGATAAACAGCAAGACTGGGGCTCTGCTCTTTCCTAGCCTTGCAAATAGGCACTCTGCTTTTTCTCTGTCTCGCACTACAAAAAGCGAGATGAAACGTTGCACTCTCTCTCCTCCAAGAAAGGTGCTAGGCTGGAATTGTCTTGCTGGTCCTCACTTGCCCTGGCAGTCATTGCAGATAAACAGCAAGACTGTGGCTCTGCTCTTTATAGCCTTGAAATAGGCACTGTGCTTTTTCTAACTCTCGCACTACAAAAAGCGAAATGAAACGTTGCACTCTCTGTCCTCCTAGGAAGGTGCTAGGCAGGAATTGTCTTCCTGGTCCTCACTTGCACTGGCAGTCATTGCAGATAAACAGCAAGACTGGGGCTCTGCTCTTTAATAGCCTTGAAAACACACACTCTTTTTTTTCTCACTCTCGCTCTCCGACCTGCGAAATCAAACGTTGCACTCTGTCTCCTCCAAGAAAGGTGCAAGGCAGGAATTGACTTGCTGGTCCTCTCTTGCCCTGGCAGTCATTGCAGATAAACAGCAAGACTGGGGCTCTGCTCTTTCCTAGCCTTGCAAACAGGCACTCTGCTTTTTCTCGCTCTAGCACTCCAAAAAGCAAAATGAAACGTTGCACTCCATCTCCTCCAAGGAAGGTGCTAGGCAGGAATTGTCTTGCTGGGCCTTACTTGCCCTGGCAGTCATTGCAGATAAACAGAAAGACTGGGGCTCTGCTCTTTCCTAGCCTTGCAAAGAGCCAATGCAGTTCATGTCCCTTGTGAGCGCCAAACTGCTAAATTGAAATGTTGCACACTCTCTGTCCTCCAAGGAAGGTGCTAGGCAGGAATTGTCTTGCTGGTCCTCACTTGCCCTGGCAGTCATTGCAGATAAACAGCAAGACTGGGGCTCTGCTCTTTCCTAGCCTTGCAAATAGGCACTCTGTTTTTTCTCAGTCTCGCACTTCAAAAAGCGAAATGAAACGTTGCACTCTCTCTGCTCCAAGAAAGGTGCTAAGCTGGAATTGTCTTGCTCATCCTCACTTGCCCTGGCAGTCATTGCAGATAAACAGCAAGACTGGGGCTCTGCTCTTTAATAGCCTTGAAAACAGGCAGTCTACTTTTTCTCACTCTCGCTCTGTGAACTGCGAAATGAAACGTTGCACTCTCTCTCCTCCAAGAATGGTGCTACGCAGGAATTCTCTTGCTGGTCCTCACTTGCCCTGGCAGTCATTGCAGATAAACAGCAAGACTGGGGCTCTGCTCTTTGCTAGCCTTGCAAACAGCCAGTGCAGTTTGTCTCCCTCGTGAGTGCCAAACTGCTAAATTGAAACGTTGCACTCTCTCTCCTCCAAGGAAGGTGCTAGGCAGGAATTGTCTTGCTGGTCCTCACTTACTCTGGCAGTCATTGCAGATAAACAGCAAGTCTGGGGCTCTGCTCTTTCCTAACCTTGCAAACAGCCAATGAAGTTTATCTCCCTTCTGAGCGCCAAAGTGCTAAATTGAAACGTTGTACTCTCTGTCCACCAAGGAGTGAGCTACCCAGGAATTGTCTTGCTGGTCCTCACTTGCCCTGGCACTCCTTGCAGATAAACAGGAAGAGTGGGGCTCTGCTCTTTCCTAGCCTTGCAAAAAGGCACTCTGCTTTGTCTCACTCTCGCTCTCCGAACTGCGAAATGAAACGTTGCACTCTCTCTCCTCCAAGGAAGGTGCTAGCTAGGAATTCTCTTGCTGGTCCTCACTTGCCCTGGCAGTCATTGCAGATAAACAGCAAGACTGTGGCTCTGCAATTTAATAGCTTTGGAAATAAGCACTCTGCTTTTTCTCACTCTCGCTCTCCGAACTGCGAAATGAAACGTTGCACTCTCCCTCCTCCAAGGAAGGTGCTAGGCAGGAATTGTCTTGCTGGTCCTCACTTGCCCTGGCAGTCATTGCAGATAAACAGCAAGACTGGGGCTCTGCTCTTTGCTAGCCTTGCAAACAGCCAGTGCAGTTTGTCTCCCTCGTGAGTGCCAAACTGCTAAATTGAAACGTTGCACTCTCTCTCCTCCAAGGAAGGTGCTAGGCAGGAATTGTCTTGCTGGTCCTCACTTACTCTGGCAGTCATTGCAGATAAACAGCAAGTCTGGGGCTCTGCTCTTTCCTAACCTTGCAAACAGCCAATGAAGTTTATCTCCCTTCTGAGCGCCAAAGTGCTAAATTGAAACGTTGTACTCTCTGTCCACCAAGGAGTGAGCTACCCAGGAATTGTCTTGCTGGTCCTCACTTGCCCTGGCACTCCTTGCAGATAAACAGGAAGAGTGGGGCTCTGCTCTTTCCTAGCCTTGCAAATAGGCACTCTGCTTTGTCTCACTCTCGCTCTCCGAACTGCGAAATGAAACGTTGCACTCTCTCTTCTCCAAGGAAGGTGCTAGCTAGGAATTCTCTTGCTGGTCCTCACTTGCCCTGGCAGTCATTGCAGATAAACAGCAAGACTGAGGCTCTGCAATTTAATAGCTTTGGAAATAAGCACTCTGCTTTTTCTCACTCTCGCACTACAAAAAGCGAAATGAAACGTTGCTCTCTCTGTCCTCCAAGGAAGGTGCTAGGCAGGAATTGTCTTGCTGGTCCTCACTTGCCCTGTCAGTCATTGCAGATAAAGAGCAAGACTGGGGCTCCGCTCTTTCCTAGCCTTGCAAACAGCCAAAGCAATTTGTCTCCCTCGTGAGCGCCAAAATGCTAAAATGAAACGTTGCACTCTCTCTCCTCCAGGGAAGGTGCTAGGCAGGAATTGTCTTGCTGTTCCTCACTTGCCCTGGCAGTCATTGCAGATAAACAGCAAGACTCGGGCTCTGCTCTTTCCTAGCCTTGCAAACAGCCAAAAGAGATTGTCTCGCTCGTGAGCGCCAAAATGCTAAATGGAAACGTTGCACTCTCTCTCCTCCAAGGAAGGTGCTAAGCAGGAATTGTCTTGCTGGTCCTCACTTGCCCTGGCAGTCATTGCAGATAAACAGCAAGACTGGGGCTCTGCTCTTTAATAGTCTTGAAAACAGGCACTCTGCTTTTTCTCACTCTCGCACTACAAAAAGCGAAATGAAACGTGGCACTCTCTCTCCTCCAAGGAAGGTGCTAGGCAGGAATTGTCTTGCTGGTCCTCACTTGTCCTGGCAGTCATTGCAGGTTAACAGCAAGACTGGGGCTCTGCTCTTTAATAGCCTTGAAAACAGGCACTCTGCTTTTTCTCACTCTTGCTCTCCGAGCTGCGAAATGAAACGTTGCACTCTCTCTCCTCCAAGAAAGGTGCTAGGCAGGAAATGTCTTGCTGGTCCTCACTTGCCCTGGCAGTCATTGCAGATAAACAGCAAGACTGGGGCTCTGCTCCTTAATAGCCTTGAAAAGAGGCACTCTGCTTTTTCTCACTCTCGCACTACAGAAAGCGAAATGAAACGTTGCACTCTCTCTCCTCCAAGGAAGGTGCTAGGCAGGAATTGTCTTGCTGGCCCTCACTTGCCCTGGCAGTCATTGCAGATAAACAGCAAGACTGGGGCTCTGCTCTTTCCTAGCCTTGCAAACAGCCAATGCAGTTCATATCCCTTCTGAGCGCCAAACTGCTAAATTGAAACGTTGCATTCTCTCTCCTCCAACGAAGGTGCTAGGCAGGAATTGTTTTGCTGGTCCTCACTTGTCCTGGCAGTCATTGCAGATAAACAGCAAGACTGGGGCTCTGCTCTTTAATAGCCTTGAAAACAGGCACTCTGCTTTTTCTCACTCTCGCACTACAAAAAGCGAAATGAAACGTTGCACTCTCTCTCCTCCAAGGAAGGTGCTAGGCAAGAATTGTCTTGCTGGTCCTCACTTCCCCTGGCAGTCATTGCAGATAAACAGCAAGACTGGGGCTCTACTCTTTAATAGCCTTGAAAACAGGCACTCTGCTTTTTCTCACTCTCGCACTAAAAAAAGCGATATGAAACTTTGCACTCTCTGTCCTCCAAGGAAGGTACTAGGCAGGAATTGCCTTGCTGGTCCTCACTTGCCCTGGCAGTCATTGCAGATAAACAGCAAGACTAGGACTCTGCTCTTTCCTAGCCTTGCAAACAGCCAATGCAGTTCATATCCCTTCTGAGCGCCAAACTGCTAAATTGAAACGTTGCACTCTCTGTCCTCCAAGGTAGGTGCTAGGCAGGAATTGTCTTGCTGGTCCTCACTTGCCCTGGCAGTCATTGCAGATAAACAGCAAGACTAGGGCTCTGCTCTTTAATAGCCTTGCAAACAGCCAATGCAGTTCATATCCCTTCTGAGCGCCAAACTGCTAAATTGAAACGTTGCACTCTCTCTCCTCCAAGAAAGGTGCTAGGCACGAAATGTCTTGCTGGTCCTCACTTGCCCTGGCAGTCATTGCACTTAAACAGCAAGACTGGGGCTCTGCTCTTTAATAGCCTTGCAAATAGGCACTCTGCTTTTTCTCACTCTCGCACTACAAAAAGCGAAATGAAACGTTGCACTCTCTCTCCTCCAAGGAAGGTTGTAGGCAGGAATTGTCTTGCTGGTCCTCACTTGTCCTGGCAGTCATTGCAGATAAGCAGCAAGACTGGGGCTCTGCTCTTTAATAGCCTTGAAAACAGGCACTCTGCTTTTTCTCACTCTCGCTCTCCGAACTGCGAAATGAAAAGTTGCACTCTCTCTCCTCCAAGAAAGGTACTAGGCAGGAGTTGTCTTGCTGGTCCTCACTTGCCCTGGCAGTCATTACAGATAAACAGCAAGACTGGGGCTCTGCTCTTTCCTAGCCTTGCAAACAGCCAATGCAGTTCATATCCCTTCTGAGTGCCAAACTGCTAAATTGAAACGTTTGCACTCTCTCTCCTCCAAGGAAGGTGCTAGGCAGGAATTGTCTTGCTGGCCCTCACTTGCCCTGGCAGTCATTGCAGATAAACAGCAAGACTGGGGCTCTGCTCTTTCCTAGCCTTGCAAACAGCCAATGCAGTTCATATCCCTTCTGAGCGCCAAACTGCTAAATTGAAACGTTGCACTCTCTGTCCTCCAAAGTAGGTGCTAGGCAGGAATTGTCTTGCTGGTCCTCACTTGCCCTGGCAGTCATTGCAGATAAACAGCAAGTTGGGGCTCTGCCCTTTCCTAGCCTTGCAACGAGCCAATGCAGTTCATATCCCTTCTGAGCGCCAAACTGCTAAATTGAAACGTTGCACTCTCTCTCCTCCAAGGAAGGTGCTAGGCAGGAATTGTCTTGCTGGTCCTCACTTGTCCTGGCAGTCATTGCAGGTAAACAGCAAGACTGGGGCTCTGCTCTTTAATAGCCTTGAAAACAGGCACTCTGCTTTTTCTCACTCTTGCTCTCCGAACTGCGAAATGAAACGTTGCACTCTCTCTCCTCCAAGAAAGGTGCTAGGCAGGAAATGTCTTGCTGGTCCTCACTTGCCCTGGCAGTCTTTGCAGATAAACAGCAAGACTGGGGCTCTGCTCTTTAATAGCCTTGAAAACAGGCACTCTGCTTTTTCTCACTCTCGCACTACAGAAAGCGAAATGAAACGTTGCACTCTCTCACCTCCAAGGAAGGTTCTAGGCAGGAATTGTCTTGCTGGCCCTCACTTGCCCTGGCAGTCATTGCAGATAAACAGCAAGACTGGGGCTCTGCTCTTTCCTAGCCTTGCAAACAGCCAATGCAGTTCATATCCCTTCTGAGCGCCAAACTGCTAAATTGAAACGTTGCATTCTCTCTCCTCCAACGAAGGTGCTAGGCAGGAATTGTTTTGCTGGTCCTCACTTGTCCTGGCAGTCATTGCAGTTAAACAGCAAGACTGGGGCTCTGCTCTTTAATAGCCTTGCAAATAGGCACTCTGCTTTTTCTCACTCTCGCACTACAAAAAGCGAAATGAAACGTTGCACTCTCTCTCCTCCAAGGAAGGTGCTAGGCAGGAATTGTCTTGCTGGTCCTCACTTGTCCTGGCAGTCATTGCAGATAAGCAGCAAGACTGGGGCTCTGCTCTTTAATAGCCTTGAAAACAGGCACTCTGCTTTTTCTCACTCTCGCTCTCCGAACTGCGAAATGAAAAGTTGCACTCTCTCTCCTCCAAGAAAGGTACTAGGCAGGAAATGTCTTGCTGGTCCTCACTTGCCCTGGCAGTCATTACAGATAAACAGCAAGACTGGGGCTCTGCTCTTTCCTAGCCTTGCAAACAGCCAATGCAGTTCATATCCCTTCTGAGTGTCAAAATGCTAAATTGAAACGTTGCACTCTCTCTCCTCCAAGAAAGGTGCAAGGCAGGAATTGTTTTGCTGGTCCTCACCTGCCCTGGCAGTCATTGCAGATAAACAGCAGGACTGGAGCTCTGCTCTATAATAGCGTTGCAAATAGGCACTCTGCTTTTTCTCACTCTCGCACTAGAAAAAGCGAAATGAAACGTTGCACTCTCTCTCCTCCAAGGAAGGTGCTAGGCAGGAATTGTCTTGCTGGTCCTCACTTGCCCTGGCAGTCATTGCAGGTAAACAGCAAGACTGGGGCTCTGCTCTTTAATAGCCTTGAAAACAGGCACTCTGCTTTTTCTCACTCTCGCTCTCCGAACTGCGAAATGAAACTTTGCACTCTCTCTCCTCCAAGAAAGGTGCTAGGCAGGAAATGTCTTGCTGGTCCTCACTTGCCCTGGCAGTCATTGCAGGTAAACAGCAAGACTGGGGCTCTGCTCTTTCCTAGCCTTGCAAACAGCCAATGCAGTTCATATCCCTTCTGAGCGCCAAACTGCTAAATTGAAACGTTGCACTCTCTGTCCTCCAAGGTAGGTGCTAGGCAGGAATTGTCTTGCTGGTCCTCACTTGCCCTGGCAGTCATTGCAGATAAACAGCAAGACTGGGGCTCTGCTCTTTAATAACCTTGAAAACAGGCACTCTGCTTTTTCTCACTCTCGCACTACAAAAAGCGAAATGAAACGTTGCACTCTCTCTCCTCCAAGGAAGGTGCTAGCCAGGAATTGTCTTGCTGGCCCTTACTTGCCCTGGCAGTCATTGCAGATAAACAGCAAGACTGGGGCTCTGCTCTTTAATAGCCTTGCAAACAGCCAGTGCAGTTTGTCTCCCTCGTGAGTGCCAAAATGCTAAATTGAAACGTTGCACTCTCTCTCCTCCAAGGAAGGTGCTAGGCAGGAATTGTCTTACTGGTCCTCACTTGTCCTGGCAGTCATTGCAGGTAAACAGCAAGACTGGGGCTCTGCTCTATAATAGCCTTGAAAACAGGCACTCTGCTTTTTCTCACTCTCGCTCTCCGAACTGCGAAATGAAACTTTGCACTCTCTCTCCTCCAAGAAAGGTGCTAGGCAGGAAATGTCTTGCTGGTCCTCACTTGCCCTGGCAGTCATTGCAGGTAAACAGCAAGACTGGGGCTCTGCTCTTTCCTAGCCTTGCAAACAGCCAATGCAGTTCATATCCCTTCTGAGCGCCAAACTGCTAAATTGAAACGTTGCACTCTCTCTCCTCCAACGAAGGTGCTAGGCAGGAATTGTTTTGCTGGTCCTCACTTGTCCTGGCAGTCATTGCAGATAAACAGCAAGACTGGGGCTCTGCTCTTTAATAGCCTTGAAAACAGGCACTCTGCTTTTCT
This sequence comes from Phaethon aethereus, assembly GCF_964289735.1. NCBI lineage: Eukaryota > Metazoa > Chordata > Aves > Phaethontiformes > Phaethontidae > Phaethon > Phaethon aethereus. The sequence continues at coordinate 190,474 of NW_028113999.1, read as the reverse complement.
CACTCTCGCACTAAAAAAAGCGAAATGAAACGTTGCACTCTCTCTCCTCCAAGGAAGGTGCTAGGCAAGAATTGTCTTGCTGGTCCTCACTTCCCCTGGCAGTCATTGCAGATAAACAGCAAGACTGGGACTCTACTCTTTAATAGCCTTGAAAACAGGCACTCTGCTTTTTCTCACTCTCGCACTACAAAAAGCGAAATGAAACGTTGCACTCTCGCTCCTCCAAGGAAGGTGCTAGGCAGGAATTGTCCTGCTGGTCCTCACTTGCCCTGGCAGTCATTGCAGATAAACAGCAAGACTAGGACTCTGCTCTTTCCTAGCCTTGCAAACAGCCAGTGCAGTTCATCACCCTTCTGAGCGCCAAACTGCTAAATTGAAACGTTGCACTCTCTGTCCTCCAAGGAAGGTGCTAGGCAGGAATTGTCTTGCTGGTCTTCACTTGCCCTGGCAGTCATTGCAGATAAACAGCAAGACTGGGGCTCTGCTCTTTCCTAGCCTTGCAAACAGCCAATGCAGTTCATATCCCTTCTGAGCGCCAAACTGCTAAATTGAAACGTTGCACTCTCTGTCCTCCAAGGTAGGTGCTAGGCAGGAATTGTCTTGCTGGTCCTCACTTGCCCTGGCAGTCATTGCAAATAAACAGCCAGACTGGGGCTCTGCTCTTTAATAACCTTGAAAACAGGCACTCTGCTGTTTCTCACTCTCGCACTACAAAAAGCGAAATGAAACGTTGCACTCTCTCTCCTCCAAGGAAGGTGCTAGCCAGGAATTGTCTTGCTGGCCCTTACTTGCCCTGGCAGTCATTGCAGATAAACAGCAAGACTGGGGCTCTGCTCTTTAATAGCCTTGCAAACAGCCAGTGGAGTTTGTCTCCCTCGTGAGTGCCAAACTGCTAAATTGAAACGTTGCACTCTCTCTCCTCCAAGGAAGGTGCTAGGCAGGAATTGTCTTACTGGTCCTCACTTGTCCTGGCAGTCATTGCAGGTAAACAGCAAGACTGGGGCTCTGCTCTTTAATAGCCTTGAAAACAGGCACTCTGCTTTTTCTCACTCTCGCTCTCCGAACTGCGAAATGAAACTTTGCACTCTCTCTCCTCCAAGAAAGGTGCTAGGCAGGAAATGTCTTGCTGGTCCTCACTTGCCCTGGCAGTCATTGCAGGTAAACAGCAAGACTGGGGCTCTGCTCTTTCCTAGCCTTGCAAACAGCCAATGCAGTTCATATCCCTTCTGAGCCTCAAACTGCTAAATTGAAACGTTGCACTCTCTCTCCTCCAACGAAGGTGATAGGCAGGAATTGTTTTGCTGGTCCTCACTTGTCCTGGCAGTCATTGCAGATAAACAGCAAGACTGGGGCTCTGCTCTTTAATAGCCTTGAAAACAGGCACTCTGCTTTTCTCACTCTCGCACTAAAAAAAGCGAAATGAAACGTTGCACTCTCTCTCCTCCAAGGAAGGTGCTAGGCAAGAATTGTCTTGCTGGTCCTCACTTCCCCTGGCAGTCATTGCAGATAAACAGCAAGACTGGGGCTCTACTCTTTAATAGCCTTGAAAACAGGCACTCTGCTTTTTCTCACTCTCGCACTAAAAAAAGCGATATGAAACTTTGCACTCTCTGTCCTCCAAGGAAGGTACTAGGCAGGAATTGTCTTGCTGGTCCTCACTTGCCCTGGCAGTCATTGCAGATAAACAGCAAGACTAGGACTCTGCTCTTTCCTAGCCTTGCAAACAGCCAATGCAGTTCATCACCCTTCTGAGCGCCAAACTGCTAAATTGAAACGTTGCACTCTCTGTCCTCCAAGGTAGGTGCTAGGCAGGAATTGTCTTGCTGGTCATCACTTGCCCTGGCAGTCATTGTAGATAAACAGCAAGACTGGGGCTCTGCTCTTTCCTAGCCTTGCAAACAGCCAATGCTGTTCATATCCCTTCTGAGCGCCAAACTGCTAAATTGAAACGTTGCACTCTCTCTCCTCCAAGAAAGGTGCTAGGCAGGAAATGTCTTGCTGGTCCTCACTTGCCCTGGCACTCATTGCAGTTAAACAGCAAGACTGGGGCTCTACTCTTTAACAGCCTTGAAAACAGGCACTCTGCTTTTTCTCACTCTCGCACTAAAAAAAGCGAAATGAAACTTTGCACTCTCTGTCCTCTAAGGAAGGTACTAGGCAGGAATTGTCTTGCTGGTCGTCACTTGCCCTGGCAGTCATTGCAGATAAACAGCAAGACTAGGGCTCTGCTCTTTCCTAGCCTTACAAACAGCCAGTGCAGTTCATCACCCTTCTGAGCGCCAAACTGCTAAATTGAAACGTTGCACTCTCTGTCCTCCAAGGTAGGTGCTAGGCAGGAATTGTCTTGCTGGTCCTCACTTGCCCTGGCAGTCATTGCAGATAAACAGCAAGTTGGGGCTCTGCCCTTTCCTAGCCTTGCAACCAGCCAATGCAGTTCATATCCCTTCTGAGCGCCAAACTGCTAAATTGAAACGTTGCACTCTCTCTCCTCCAAGGAAGGTGCTAGGCAGGAATTGTCTTGCTGGTCCTCACTTGTCCTGGCAGTCATTGCAGGTAAACAGCAAGACTGGGGCTCTGCTCTTTAATAGCCTTGAAAACAGGCACTCTGCTTTTTCTCACTCTTGCTCTCCGAACTGCGAAATGAAACGTTGCACTCTCTCTCCTCCAAGAAAGGTGCTAGGCAGGAAATGTCTTGCTGGTCCTCACTTGCCCTGGCAGTCATTGCAGATAAACAGCAAGACTGGGGCTCTGCTCTTTAATAGCCTTGAAAACAGGCACTCTGCTTTTTCTCACTCTCGCACTACAGAAAGCGAAATGAAACGTTGCACTCTCTCTCCTCCAAGGAAGGTGCTAGGCAGGAATTGTCTTGCTGGCCCTCACTTGCCCTGGCAGTCATTGCAGATAAACAGCAAGACTAGGACTCTGCTCTTTCCTAGCCTTGCAAACAGCCAATGCAGTTCATATCCCTTCTGAGCGCCAAACTGCTAAATTGAAACGTTGCACTCTCTCTCCTCCAAGAAAGGTGCTAGGCACGAAATGTCTTGCTGGTCCTCACTTGCCCTGGCAGTCATTGCAGTTAAACAGCAAGACTGGGGCTCTGCTCTTTAATAGCCTTGCAAATAGGCACTCTGCTTTTTCTCACTCTCGCACTACAAAAAGCGAAATGAAACGTTGCACTCTCTCTCCTCCAAGGAAGGTGCTAGGCAGGAATTGTCTTGCTGGTCCTCACTTGTCCTGGCAGTCATTGCAGATAAGCAGCAAGACTGGGGCTCTGCTCTTTAATAGCCTTGAAAACAGGCACTCTGCTTTTTCTCACTCTCGCTCTCCGAACTGCGAAATGAAAAGTTGCACTCTCTCTCCTCCAAGAAAGGTACTAGGTAGGAAATGTCTTGCTGGTCCTCACTTGCCCTGGCAGTCATTGCAGATAAACAGCAAGACTGGGGCTCTGCTCTTTCCTAGCCTTGCAAACAGCCAATGCAGTTCATATCCCTTCTGAGTGCCAAACTGCTAAATTGAAACGTTGCACTCTCTCTCCTCCAAGGAAGGTGCTAGGCAGGAATTGTCTTGCTGGCCCTCACTTGCCCTGGCAGTCATTGCAGATAAACAGCAAGACTGGGGCTCTGCTCTTTCCTAGCCTTGCAAACAGCCAATGCAGTTCATATCCCTTCTGAGCGCCAAACTGCTAAATTGAAAGGTTGCACTCTCTCTCCTCCAAAGAAGGTGCTAGGCAGGAATAGTTTTGCTGGTCCTCACTTGTCCTGGCAATCATTGCAGATAAACAGCAAGACTGGGGCTCTGCTCTTTAATAGCCTTGAAAACAGGCACTCAGCTTTTTCTCACTCTCGCACTAAAAAAAGCGATATGAAACTTTGCACTCTCTGTCCTCCAAGGAAGGCACTAGGCAGGAATTGTCTTGCTGGTCCTCACTTGCCCTGGCAGTCATTGCAGATAAACAGCAAGACTAGGGCTCTGCTCTTTCCTAGCCTTGCAAACAGCCAATGCAGTTCATCACCCTTCTGAGCGCCAAACTGCTAAATTGAAACGTTGCACTCTCTGTCCTCCAAAGTAGGTGCTAGGCAGGAATTGTCTTGCTGGTCCTCACTTGCCCTGGCAGTCATTGCAGATAAACAGCAAGTTGGGGCTCTGCCCTTTCCTAGCCTTGCAACCAGCCAATGCAGTTCATATCCCTTCTGAGCGCCAAACTGCTAAATTGAAACGTTGCACTCTCTCTCCTCCAAGGAAGGTGCTAGGCAGGAATTGTCTTGCTGGTCCTCACTTGTCCTGGCAGTCATTGCAGGTAAACAGCAAGACTGGGGCTCTGCTCTTTAATAGCCTTGAAAACAGGCACTCTGCTTTTTCTCACTCTTGCTCTCCGAACTGCGAAATGAAACGTTGCACTCTCTCTCCTCCAAGAAAGGTGCTAGGCAGGAAATGTCTTGCTGGTCCTCACTTGCCCTGGCAGTCATTGCAGATAAACAGCAAGACTGGGGCTCTGCTCTTTAATAGCCTTGAAAACAGGCACTCTGCTTTTTCTCACTCTCGCACTACAGAAAGCGAAATGAAACGTTGCACTCTCTCTCCTCCAAGGAAGGTGCTAGGCAGGAATTGTCTTGCTGGCCCTCACTTGCCCTGGCAGTCATTGCAGATAAACAGCAAGACTAGGACTCTGCTCTTTCCTAGCCTTGCAAACAGCCAATGCAGTTCATATCCCTTCTGAGCGCCAAACTGCTAAATTGAAACGTTGCACTCTCTCTCCTCCAAGAAAGGTGCTAGGCACGAAATGTCTTGCTGGTCCTCACTTGCCCTGGCAGTCATTGCAGTTAAACAGCAAGACTGGGGCTCTGCTCTTTAATAGCCTTGCAAATAGGCACTCTGCTTTTTCTCACTCTCGCACTACAAAAAGCGAAATGAAACGTTGCACTCTCTCTCCTCCAAGGAAGGTGCTAGGCAGGAATTGTCTTGCTGGTCCTCACTTGTCCTGGCAGTCATTGCAGATAAGCAGCAAGACTGGGGCTCTGCTCTTTAATAGCCTTGAAAACAGGCACTCTGCTTTTTCTCACTCTCGCTCTCCGAACTGCGAAATGAAAAGTTGCACTCTCTCTCCTCCAAGAAAGGTACTAGGTAGGAAATGTCTTGCTGGTCCTCACTTGCCCTGGCAGTCATTGCAGATAAACAGCAAGACTGGGGCTCTGCTCTTTCCTAGCCTTGCAAACAGCCAATGCAGTTCATATCCCTTCTGAGTGCCTAACTGCTAAATTGAAACGTTGCACTCTCTCTCCTCCAAGGAAGGTGCTAGGCAGGAATTGTCTTGCTGGCCCTCACTTGCCCTGGCAGTCATTGCAGATAAACAGCAAGACTGGGGCTCTGCTCTTTCCTAGCCTTGCAAACAGCCAATGCAGTTCATATCCCTTCTGAGCGCCAAACTGCTAAATTGAAAGGTTGCACTCTCTCTCCTCCAAAGAAGGTGCTAGGCAGGAATAGTTTTGCTGGTCCTCACTTGTCCTGGCAATCATTGCAGATAAACAGCAAGACTGGGGCTCTGCTCTTTAATAGCCTTGAAAACAGGCACTCAGCTTTTTCTCACTCTCGCACTAAAAAAAGCGATATGAAACTTTGCACTCTCTGTCCTCCAAGGAAGGCACTAGGCAGGAATTGTCTTGCTGGTCCTCACTTGCCCTGGCAGTCATTGCAGATAAACAGCAAGACTAGGGCTCTGCTCTTTCCTAGCCTTGCAAACAGCCAATGCAGTTCATCACCCTTCTGAGCGCCAAACTGCTAAATTGAAACGTTGCACTCTCTGTCCTCCAAAGTAGGTGCTAGGCAGGAATTGTCTTGCTGGTCCTCACTTGCCCTGGCAGTCATTGCAGATAAACAGCAAGACTGGGGCTCTGCTCTTTCCTAGCCTTGCAAACAGCCAATGCAGTTCCTATCCCTTCTGAGTGCCAAACTGCTAAATTGAAACGTTGCAATCTCTCTCCTCCAAGGAAGGTGCTAGGCAGGAATTGTCTTACTGGTCCTCACTTGTCCGGGCAGTCATTGCAGGTAAACAGCAAGACTGGGGCTCTGCTCTTTAATAGCCTTTAAAACAGGCACTCTGCCTTTTCTCACTCTCGCTCTCCGAACTGCGAAATGAAACGTTGCACTCTCTCTCCTCCAAGAAAGGTGCTAGGCAGGAAATGTCTTGCTGGTCCTCACTTGCCCTGGCAGTCATTGCAGATAAACAGCAAGACTGGGGCTCTGCTCTTTAATAGCCTTGAAAACAGGCACTCTCCTTTTTCTCACTCTCGCACTAGAAAAAGCGAAATGAAACGTTGCACTCTCTCTCCTCCAAGGAAGGTGCTAGGCAGGAATTGTCTTGCTGGCCCTCACTTGCCCTGGCAGTCATTGCAGATAAACAGCAAGACTGGGGCTCTGCTCTTTCCTAGCCTTGCAAACAGCCAATGCAGTTCATATCGCTTCTGAGCGCCAAACTGCTAAATTGAAACGTTGCACTCTCTCTCCTCCAACGAAGGTGCTAGGCAGGAATTGTTTTGCTGGTCCTCACTTGTCCTGGCAGTCATTGCAGATAAACAGCAAGACTGGGGCTCTGCTCTTTAATAGCCTTGAAAACAGGCACTCAGCTTTTTCTCACTCTCGCACTAAAAAAAGCGATATGAAACTTTGCACTCTCTGTCCTCCAAGGAAGGTACTAGGCAGGAATTGTCTTGCTGGTCCTCACTTGCCCTGGCAGTCATTGCAGATAAACAGCAAGACTGGGGCTCTGCTCTTTCCTACCCTTGCAAACAGCCAAAGCAGTTCATCACCCTTCTGAGCGTCAAACTGCTAAATTGAAACGTTGCACTCTCTGTCCTCCAAAGTAGGTGCTAGGCAGGAATTGTCTTGCTGGTCCTCACTTGCCCTGGCAGTCATTGCAGATAAACAGCAAGACTGGGGCTCTGCTCTTTCCTAGCCTTGCAAACAGCCAATGCAGTTCATATCCCTTCTGAGCGCCAAACTGCTAAATTGAAACGTTGCACTCCCTCTCCTCCAAGGAAGGTGCTAGGCAGGAATTGTCCTGCTGGTCCTCACTTGTCCTGGCAGTCATTGCAGATAAACAGCAAGACTGGGGCTCTGCTGTTGCCTTCGCAGGCGTGGCGACCTGGTTCAGGAACGGCACGGCGACCAACCCCAGGCCGCTCGGGCCATCAGCTCGCTGACACCAATGTGGTAGACGGCAAATGGCGTTTATTAGTTTGTGACACAGCGTTATATAGCTTAGGTTTATAACCTCACTTCCGTCTGCTTGCATCATAAATTAAACTCTATTGGCTTTTAGGAGAGGGGCCCTAACTTTCCGTACAGCGCGATATCTTCCGGCCGCCAGACCCTAGCTATCTACATTTCCCCCCTCCCTATGCGTAATTAAATTAATTAAATTAATTTATTAATTTATAATAATAAATAAATTATTAATTATATTAATTAATATTAACAGTAATTAAATTACTATTTAATTAATAAGTTAAATTGGTTAAAATATAGCAATCTTAAAGGATATATATCTCATAACCTTGGATAGGAAACATACTAAATGCATCCTACTCTTAGTCAGTGCGTTATAATAATGTTAAAAAAAAATATATATATATTACGAACTTGAATAGAAAACACAAGGCACGTCGAGATGTGACTGGGGGGCATCTGGGAGCAACAGGGTATAACTGGGGATAGTTAAAGGAAATTTTGAACAAGAACATTCTTAAAGCAGCTGTTGACGTTCTATCAACATGATGTTGACCTTCTCTAGTCGGCTCTTAACAAACGATGCGAGTCTGTTCAATATACAGGGTCCAAAGATCAATGCTATCATGATAATTACGATCGGCCCTGTCAAGGTAGATATCAGAGTGGTCAGCCATGGTGAATGGTTAAACCACGATGTGAGCCAATCTTGTTGTGCCTCTCGTTCCCTTTTTCGTTTCTCTAATCCCTCTCGTAATTTGGTCATAGTGTCCCTCACTATTCCGGTGTGGTCCGCATATACGCAACATTCTTCCCTTAGTGCAGCGCACACTCCCCCTTGTTGCAAGAACATCAAGTCTAACCCTCTTCGATTTTGCAACACTACCTCAGATAGTGATCTAATTGATTGTTCTAATGCACTTATTGATTGTTCGATTCTAGCCAGGTCCTCATCTACTGCCACTCTCAGGGCGCTAAGTTCTTTGTTCTGTTGCACCAAGGATGCTACTCCTGTACCTATTCCCGCACCTCCTACAATCATTAAAGTAGCTATTGTTAGTGCTGTAAGGGGTTCTCGTTTTGACAGGTGATGTTCCGGGGTAATCTGTGAGTCGTAGACAAAGTCTTCAGTATGGTAAAAGATTTTGGGGACTATAGTTACCTGGACACAATATTCTGAGGATTTATCAAATTTTTCCAACGATAGACAAGGTGTAACTCCCATAGTGGAACACACCCACTTGGTATTGCTGGCCGGTATTAACCATTTTGCAGGGGTTTTATCTTGTGTCTCGCTAGCACATAGTTGTTTTTTGTGCTTTGGGACTTTACCTACGCACACGCCACTTCCCACCACCCGCGCTAATGTAATTCCTTGCTTTTCTGTGTCCCATATACACTGGGCTGGATTTGAGCCATTTACTCGTCTGGGTATGTCACTTACTCCTACAGCCTCATAAAAGGGTGGTCTTATTCCGTAGCACAGCCAACAACGCTCCGTAAGATTTGGGTTAGTTTTGTTCAGTAGTTGATAGCTAGCTTGCATCATTTTCCAGAGAGAATTTTGATTGGGAGTTTCGGTGGTGTGTGTTGCTCTGGGTGCGGTAACTTTGGTACTAGCTACAATATTATGTGGTGATGGTGTGATTTTCGGGATAAGAACCGGGTTAGGCCCGATTGCTCGGTTGGGGCCTACTGGTAGTGGATCATTCGGGATAATCTCCTTTTTTATGAGGATTAAACCACCTTTGTCTGTCCCTGGTTCTGTGTACCTTATCCCCCACATTTTCCCAAGTAACCAACTGTCTTCTTGGGGCTCAGTAACATTTAAGAAGAGATACTGACAATTTCCACGCCCTCGCCATGCTTGTGGTGGAATGCACTTATATGGACCCCACTGGACTTTTAGGTATTTGTCTCTACCACTACCCGGTATCCAAGCAGGGGCTATGGTCTCACATCCCCAGTAGCTACAGTAATATTGGTTAGGGTAGTTGCAATAACTCTTCCCCGGGTTCGAGCTGGGACACATATAAAATCCTAGGTATCTCCAGCATCGGTCTCTCGGGACAAGCTGACACAGAGAGGCATTAAAACTTGGCGCATCTGATGTAATTTGGGTTGCGATAACTTGTTGATCATCGAATCGAAGGAGGGACCATTTAAATGGCCGATGGGGATGGTGTTCTGATACTGCTTGCCCTATAGTGACGAGCCCTAAAATCAAGATCACACAAAGACATCGTAGCCTCCCCCTTTGGAGGTTAGGTCGCTGCTGTCTGGATTCCACCAGAGTGGAGCTCCCAGGTGCGGACAGGATGCTTGTCGGCTTGTCGTCCTCTCTCGCCACCAGGGTGTACGGGTTACAAGGACGTCCGATAATCCGATCCTGTGGACAAAAACTCACAGTTTTCATTAGCTTTATTCTGAAGGTCCGGTTTAATAGACTTAAGCGGACACCACTTAACTTTCCCATCTTTTTTAACTGCAGCATACCCTCGCCCTGTAAGGACTAGCCTCCACCCTTGTTCCCATTCTCCCAGCTCATTTTTGATTATAACTAATGGGCCTTCTTCTAGTGCTTGAGCAGCCCAATGTTTTTGGGTGGGGCTATTCACCTCTCCTCCCCTGGGGAATTGATTTAGTGCTAAAAGAGCGGTCGCTAGCAGGCGTGCTTGGTCTCCCGGGGGAATGGCGTTGGCAAAACCTTCTGTTTTTGCTAACACCTCTAATTTAGATTTCAGAGTTTGATTTGCTCGTTCGACTATAGCTTGACCTGTGCTGTTATATGGAATACCGTGTGTTAAGGTGATACCCCATTTCAAAGCAAATGTCTGGACTGATTTGGAGGCGAAGTTCGGGCCGTTGTCTGTTTTGATCTGATTAGGGATGCCAAGCCACGCCATGACTGTCAACCAATGTTGGATGGTCGCTTTGGAGTCGGTTTTGAGGTGTTGTGTGGCTACGATCATTCCGCTATATGTATCTACGGTTACTGCTAGCCACGCTCGAGGTTTCAGCAACTGACAGAGCGTAAAATCCGTCTGCCACACTTCGGAGGCCTTAAGGCCTCTGGGGTTGACTCCACTGGACCACAGTGGTGCTTTCTGGCAATGGGGACACGTGGCTACTATGTGTTTCGCATCAGTGACTGAGATCCCGCATTTCTTTGCTAGCGCTTTAGCTCCGATGTGGAGAGACTCGTGTAGCTGGCGGGCATCTCTTAGCGTCCACACCCCTTTTGCAGCAGCGTCTGCTTTGTCATTGCCGGTTTGGAAAAACCCTTTGATTGGGTCATGGCTGTTGATGTGGATGACTGATATGGTGCCCTTTCTGGAAAAAAGTGCTTCTTCCAGCATGATAGCTGTTGTGGATGTTGACACGCCGGGTCCTGACATGGCTAGGCAAAGCTTAGCCACAAACATCGAATCGGTCACTATGTTGAGGTGTTCCATTGGGAACAGTCCGCACGCTAGTACTACAGCCATCGCTTCTAGCTGCTGGACTGAAAGCGCACGATCGGTCGTTTTAATACAGTGCCATTCTCCTCCTGATTGCCATACTGCTGCTGCGGTTGAGGTCGCTGAGGATGCGTCTGTGAAGACCGTTGGTCCCTGTTGGGGCCGATCCATGATCTTCCTTGGGAGGTCGATGTTGACAATTGCCAGCATTTGAGCCCAGGGGGGTTTTGTAGCATACCGGACTTCTCCGCCAAATCCGACGAGAGCTATAGCTAGATACTCTGACATTGCCACAGATAGCGTTGGGAGCTGTTTGCGGAAGGGTAGGTATATCCTGGCGGGTTCGATGCCTAGGTGTCTTAGGGCGAGTTTTCTGCCTTTCATAATGAGGCTACCGAGGCACTCGACTCCCGGAGAGAATGCACGTGACGGTTTTCCCAGGACTATCCATTGTATTGGTTGAGCTTTTTCAGGAGGTCCCTGGGCTAGTGCCCCTACTCCCCCTCCCTCCGTGAAATGTACATACAGATCGAGTGGTATATCTGGGTCCCACCTGGTGAGCGCGCTTGACGATACCTGTTGCTCGATAAAGTCAAGAGAGTCTATCGCTTCCATCGTCAGAGTTTTTTGTTCCCACGGGTTCTTTCCCTTCAGAAGGTCATACAGGGGGGCCATGATCTCGGGAGGGATCAGGACAATGTTGCGGAGCCATTGTAAGGACCCCACTAACTGCTGCATATCATGGAGCGTTTTGATGTTTCGACGGATCTTTATTTGGGGTGGGGTTACGTAGGAACTTGTGATCTCCACTCCCAAAAAGCTCACACATGGTCCTCTTTTAACTTTCGCACTCGCGATCTCGAACCCATTTGTTTTTAAGGTTTCCGAAACTGTTGATACTAGTTGGTCCACCTGACTTCCTGACGGTGCGGCGATCAAGATATCGTCCATATACTGGATGATAGTCGCGGTCGGGTCACTACGCCGAATCGGTGTCAACGCCCGATCCACTGTAATTTGGCAGATGGTAGGCGAGTTGATCATTCCCTGAGGCAGCACTTTCCACTGGAAGCGTAGGTTGGGGCGGTGGCTGTTTGGGAACACGACAGAAAAAGCAAACCGCTCTTTGTCTTCTTCATGTAGGGGTATCGAAAAGAAACAGTCTTTAATATCAAGGACGGCACAAGGTTGTCCTTTCGGTATCATAGAGTTCATGGGTAACAGCGTTTGGACGGGGCCCATTGGTTGGATTCTTTTATTTACTTCACGCAGGTCATGGAGGAGGCGAAACCCCTCGCCTGTTCGTTTGGGTATTACAAAAACTGGGGTGTTCCATGGGCTAGTGGAAGGCTCTATATGACCTTGTTGTAGTTCGCGGTCAACTAGCTCAAGAAGAGCGTCCATTCGAGGCTTTGACAGGGGCCACTGCTCGACCCACACTGGGTCGGACGATTTCCACGTCAGTCTAATTGGTGGGAGTGGGTATGCGGCAGTGGCCCTTACGGTAAATTTGTCACCCTGGCTTTTAATAGGGTTAGGGCGTCCCTTCCCAACAGGGGTGGGACTCCTGACATGACATATGGGAAGAGGGCAATGGTTTTCTCCGGCCCTTTTTCAGTGTGAAGCATAATTGCTACTAATTGAACACTCTTTCGAGCTCGGGTTAATCCCCCGACTCCGCCCACCATGGGGGCGTCTTCCAATTTCCAATGTGGGGGCCAGTTCGTCTCAGGGATAACTGTAACATCTGCTCCAGTATCGATTAAAAAGGGGACACTAATGGTGGTGTCATTTAAGGTATTATAGAGGGAACAGGTCCCCCACACCACTGGCGGGTTATCGCACTTTACTGCCAGGGCCACCCTGGTGTCTCGCCCCCAGAGGGTGGTCCTTGCTGTCCCTGAGGTAGGGACAGGTTTGACTGAATCGTCGGTTGAACCGTAAAGTTGGTCGCTTCTCGAGGGGGTAGCGGGTTCGGGAGCGCTTCGCCCCACCTGGGGTTGGCGTAGTTGGGCCGCCTGGTGTCCCAAGTGGGAGAGGGTTGTGCGCGGCCCAGGCGTCCTCTCCCCTTCCCGTTTCCCTGAGTTTTAGATCTACATTCTCTAGCAAAATGTCCTTTCTTTCTGCAGGCCCAACACGGTCCTCTGGGTCGGTTCTGGCATGGGGGAAGCGCTGTTGGTGCAACCCCCGACCGAGGGCAGTTTGCTACAACGTGTCCCGCCTGGCCACATTTAAAACATGTCATCACATTAGCTATTGCGGTACGAACAGCCACCTGGATCGGGGCTAGATGCTCTTCCTTCGTAACATGCTTAATCATGTCCGCAATGCTCGACCCCACTGGCAGTGACCGTAGGATTTCCTTGGTTGTCGAATTGCACTGCTGACGTAAGCAATCTGCAACAACCGGGCCCTTCGCATCCGCGGGCAGGGTCGAGGAGTCGACCGCTGCCTGGAGGCGATCCACGAATTGCGTAAAGCTCTCATTTTCATTTTGTTTTATTGTGGACCATGGCGATGGCTTGACAATAACTCTAGAGGCTGTGCGAATAGCTTCTCTGGCTGCACGAGTAGTTGTCATTACTTCATGAGCCCGCAGGCCCTGGGCCTGCGCCTGGGGGGTAATCATTGTTGGATCTGTGCCCATCAGCCGCTGCAGGCTGGAGCCATGTAGCGGGTGATCCGCCCCGGTTATTCGGGCTAGTTGTTTCGCACAGTTGTCCTCCCATTCTTGTTTAAAAACAATCATCCCTGCCCCGTCGAAGATCATTCTACAAGTCTGTTTTATATCGAACGGGAGCATATCGTCTCCCCCAAAGACACCATCTATGAGGGTAGAGACCATGGCAGAATTAAGCCCTTTATCCGCAATTGCCTTAACAATCGCTTGTATATCTTTAGGGTTTATTGGTGAGTGGACCCTCTGTCCCCCATCTGTCACCCGGACCGGGAACGCTAGCGCAGCCGATGGGGCCCAGTCGGCACACGCAATTTTTATTTTTCTCCAGTCCGTGAGAGGGATTTCTCCCCTTCGCGGTTCCGCTTTAATTTGGATGGGAATATTTTGGCTCTTGATTTTATTTATCTCTGTTTCCTCCTTCTCTGAGTTTGAATCGGTTGTGAGCCACTCGTCCCAGCTAGTGTCTGATCCAGAGTCGGAACTCGACTGACTGGTTACTTCCGGTTTGCAGTACCTTTTTGTTTGGCTCCGGCCCCGCCCGCTTCCCTTGCGGGCGGGCCGTTCCCGCCCTCCTGGCTCGTCCCGCCCGCTTCCCTTGCGGGCGGTCCGTTCTCGCCCTCCTGGCTCGTCCCGCCCGCTTCCCTTGCGGGCGGGCCGTTCTCGCCCTCCTGGCTCGTCCCGCCCGCTTCCCTTGCGGGCGGGTCGTTCTCGCCCTCTCGATTCGTCCCGCCCTCTGCTCGGCGGGGTGTTTGTCTTATCAGCGCATTTTTTCGGATGGCCGCTCTGATTGGCTTTCCGCCCTTCGCTCGCGATCTCCTCGCCTTCCCGGTCACCCTCATCACCTCTCTTTTTCTCGTTCTCGTCCCCTTCCCGGTCACTCTCATCACCTTTCTTTTTCACGTTCTCGTCCCCTTCACGTTTGTGTGCGCTTGTTAACGCTAACGCTTCCTCCCTGTTCCCACTAAGGGCATCCTCGCCCCGCCCTTCGCCTTCTTGCTCGGCGCCATCTTGGGGCGTATAGGGCGGTGGTGTAGCCCAGACTTCCTCAGACTCTGATTTCTCCGCGGCGCCCCTGGCCTCCTCGGCTAGCTTACCCCAGAAGAATTTAGCTCGTTTCTGTCCGTCCGTAAGTGGATCGGGGTTCGGGAATTGAGGGGACGTGTCGCCCTTTTGCAGATCTTTAGGCTCACTAGAATCGTCATCGTCTGGGGAGTGCAAAGTCTGCGTGGCTGCCCCGACTCCCAATTTCGGGGTGACCAACAAACAGTTCTTTGCCGCCCTCCAGGTGTCCTGTTCTTGTATAGCCTTCTGCAGGGCTTGCACGACTTTCCCCCACGACTTAAGGTTTTTCCCACGACCCGAGGACATCGTCTCTTCGGCTAACGCTTTAGTGCATTTATCCCACACTTCAGGGTGGAGAATATCCACCGGCTGGGCAATGGCCCCAATTTGCAAAAGTCTCGCAACTGCGAGAGTAAAATCTTTGGGTTTACAATCAATACCCCACTGCTTATGTAATTGTGATACGACCTTCACAAGGGCTTCCATCCTCCTTGTTGGTCCGGGAGCGTCCTCCCCGCCGGGCTGGTCCTGCCGCTCCGGCCGCCGTTCACCCGTCCAGGCGACGATTCCCGGGTTTCGGCACCACTTGTTGCCTTCGCAGGCGTGGCGACCTGGTTCAGGAACGGCACGGCGACCAACCCCAGGCCGCTCGGGCCATCAGCTCGCTGACACCAATGTGGTAGACGGCAAATGGCGTTTATTAGTTTGTGACACAGCGTTATATAGCTTAGGTTTATAACCTCACTTCCGTCTGCTTGCATCATAAATTAAACTCTATTGGCTTTTAGGAGAGGGGCCCTAACTTTCCGTACAGCGCGATATCTTCCGGCCGCCAGACCCTAGCTATCTACACTCTGCTCTTTAATAGCCTTGAAAACAGGCACTCTGCTTTTTCTCACTCTCGCTCTCCGAACTGCGAAATGAAACGTTGCACTCTCTCTCCTCCAAGAAAGGTGCTAGGCAGGAAATGTCTTCCTGGTCCTCACTTGCCCTGCAGTCATTGCAGATAAACAGCAAGACTTGGGCTCTTCTCTTTAATGGCCTTGAAAACAGGCACTCTGCTTTTTCTCACTCTCGCACTAGAAAAAGCGAAATGAAACGTTGCACTCTCTCTCCTCCAAGAAAGGTGCTAGGCAGGAAATGTCTTGCTGGTCCTCACTTGCCCTGGCAGTCATTGCAGATAAACAGCAAGACTGGGGCTCTACTCTTTAATAGCCTTGAAAACAGGCACTCTGCTTTTTCTCACTCTCGCACTAAAAAAAGCGAAATGAAACTTTGCACTCTCTGTCCTCCAAGGAAGATACTAGGCAGGAAATGTCTTGCTGGTCCTCACTTGCCCTCGCAGTCATTGCAGATAAACAGCAAGACTGGGGCTCTGCTCTTTCCTAGCCTTGCAAACAGCTAATGCAGTTCCTATCCCTCCTGAGCGCCAAAAAGCTAAACTGAAATGTTGCACTCTCTCTCCTCCAAGGAAACTCCTA
This sequence comes from Phaethon aethereus, assembly GCF_964289735.1. Taxonomy (NCBI): domain Eukaryota; kingdom Metazoa; phylum Chordata; class Aves; order Phaethontiformes; family Phaethontidae; genus Phaethon; species Phaethon aethereus. Next base: position 174,569 of record NW_028113999.1, on the reverse strand, counting down.
GGCAGGAATTGTCTTGCTGGTCCTCACTTGCCCTGGCAGTCATTGCAGATAAACAGCAAGACTGGGGCTCTGCTCTTTCCTAGCCTTGCAAACAAGCACTCTGCTTTATCTCACTCTTGCTCTGCGAACTGCGAAATGAAACGTTACTGTCTCTCTCCTCCAAGGAAGGTGCTAGGCAGGAATGGTCTTGCTGGTCCTCACTTGCCCTGGCAGGCATTGCAGATAAACAGTAAGACTGGGGCTCTGCTCTTTCCTAGCCTTGCAAACAGGCACTCTGCTTTTTCTCACTCTCGCACTACAAAAAGCAAAATGAAACATTGCACTCTCTCTGCTCCAAGAAAGGTGCTAGGCGGGAATTGTCTTGCTGGTCCTCACTTGTCCTGGCAGTCATCGCAGGTAAACAGCAAGACTGGGGCTCTGCTCTTTAATAGCCTTGAAAACAGGCACTCTGCTTTTTCTCACTCTCGCTCTCCGAACGGCGAAATGAAACTTTGCACTCTCTCTCCTCCAAGAAAGGTGCTAGGCAGGAAATGTCTTGCTGGTCCTCACTTGCCCTGGCAGTCATTGCAGATAAACAGCAAGACTGGGGCTCTACTCTTTAATAGCCTTGAAAACAGGCACTCTGCTTTTTCTCACTCTCGCACTAAAAATAGCGAAATGAAACCTTGCACTCTCTCTCCTCCAAGGAAACTCCTAGGCAGGAATTGTCTTGCTGGTCCTCACTTGCCCTGGCAGTCATTGCAGATAAACAGCAAGACTGGGGCTCTGCTCTTTAATAGCCTTTCAAACAGGCACTCTGCTTTTTCTCACTCTTGCACTACAAAAAGCGAAATGAAACGTTGCACTCTCTCTGTCCTCAAGGAAGGTACTAGGCAGGAATTGTCTTGCTGGTCCTCACTTGCCCTGGCAGGCATTGCAGATAAACAGCAAGAGTGGGGCTCTGCTCTTTCCTAGCCTTGAAACCAGGCACTCTGCTTTTTCTCACTCTTGCACTACAAAAAGCGAAATGAAACGTTACACTCTCTCTGTCCTCAAGGAAGGTACTAGGCAGGAATTGTCTTGCTGGTCCTCACTTGCCCTGGCAGGCATTGCAGATAAGCAGCAAGAGTGGGGCAATGCTCTTTCCTAGCCTTGAAAACAGGCACTCTGCTTTTTCTCACTCTCCCACTACAAAAAGCGAATTGAAACGTTGCACTCTCTCTCCTCCAAGGAAGGTGCTAGGCAGGAATTGTCTTGCTGGTCCTCACTTGTCCTGGCAGTCATTGCAGGCAAACAGCAAGACCGGGGCTCTGCTCTTTAATAGCCTTGAAAACAGGCACTCTGCTTTTTCTCACTCTCGCTCTCCGAACTGCGAAATGAAACGTTGCACTCTCTCTCCTCCGAGAAAGGTGCTAGGCAGGAATTGTCTTGCTGGTCCTCACTTGCCCTGGCAGTCATTGCAGATAAACAGCAAGACTGGGGCTCTGCTCTTTAATAGCCTTGAAAACAGGCACTCTGCTTTTTCTCACTCTCGCACTAAAAAAAGCGAAATGAAACTTTGCACTCTCTGTCCTCCAAGGAAGGTACTAGGCAGGAATTGTCTTGCTGGTCCTCACTTGCCCTGGCAGTCATTGCAGATAAACAGCAAGACTAGGGCTCTGCTCTTTCCTAGCCTTGCAAACAGACAATGCAGTTCATCACCCTTCTGAGCGCCAAACTGCTAAATTGAAATGTTGCACTCTCTGTCCTCCAAGGTAGGTGCTAGGCAGGAATTGTCTTGCTGGTCCTCACTTGCCCTGGCAGTCATTGCAGATAAACAGCAAGACTGGGGCTCTACTCTTTAATAGCCTTGAAAACAGGCACTCTGCTTTTTCTCACTCTCGCACTACAAAAAGCGAAATGAATCGTTGCACACTCTCTCCTCCAAGGAAGGTGCTAGGCAGGAATTGTCCTGCTGGTCCTCACTTGCCCTGGCAGTCATTGCAGATAAACAGCAAGACTGGGGCTCTGCTCTTTAATAGCCTTGAAAACAGCTAATGCAGTTCCTATTCCTCCTGAGCGCCAAAAAGCTAAATTGAAATGTTGCACTCTCTCTCCTCCAAGGAAGGTGCTAGGCAGGAATGGTCTTGCTGGTCCTCACTTGCCCTGGCAGGCATTGCAGATAAACAGTAAGACTGGGGCTCTGCTCTTTCCTAGCCTTGAAAACAGGCACTCTGCTTTTTCTCACTCTCGCACTACAAAAAGCGAAATGAAACGTTGCACTCTCTCTCCTCCAAGGAAGGTGCTAGGCAGGAATTGTCTTGCTGGTCCTCACTTGCCCTGGCAGTCATTGCAGATAAACAGCAAGACTGGGGCTCTGCTCTTTAAAAGCCTTGAAAACAGGCACTCTGCTTTTTCTCACTCTCGCTCTCCGAACTGCGAAATGAAACGTTGCACTCTCTCTCCTCCAAGAAAGGTGCTAGGCAGGAAATGTCTTGCTGGTCCTCACTTGTCCTGGCAGTCATTGCAGATAAAGATCAAGAGTTGGGCTCTGCTCTTTAATAGCCTTTCAAACAGGCACTCTGCTTTTTCTCACTCTCGCTCTCCAAACTGCGAAATGAAACGTTGCACACTGTCTCCTCCAAGGAAGGTGCTAGGCAGGAATTGTCTTGCTGGCCCTCACTTGCCCTGGCAGTCATTGCAGATAAACAGCAAGACTGGGGCTCTGCTCTTTCCTAGCCTTGCAAACAGGCACTCTGCTTTTTCTCACTCTAGCACTCCAAAAAGCAAAATGAAATGTTGCACTCCATCTCCTCCAAGGAAGGTGCTAGGCAGGAATTGTCTTGCTGGTCCTCACTTGCCCTGGCAGTCATTGCAGATAAACAGCAAGACTGGGGCTCTGCTCTTTAATAGCCTTTAAATAGGCGCTGTGCTTTTTCTCAATCTCGCACTACAAAAAGAGAAATGAAACGTTGCACTCTCTGTCCTCCTAGGAAGTTGCTAGGCAGGAATTGTCTTCCTGGTCCTCACTTGCCCTGGCAGTCATTGCAGATAAACAGCAAGACTAGGACTCTGCTCTTTCCTAGCCTTGCAAACAGCCAATGCAGTTCATATCCCTTCTGAGCGCCAAACTGCTAAATTGAAACGTTGCACTCTCTCTCCTCCAAGGAAGGTGCTAGGCAGGAATTGTCTTGCTGGTCCTCACTTGTCCTGGCAGTCATTGCAGATAAACAGCAAGACTGGGGCTCTGCTCTTTAATAGCCTTGAAAACAGGCACTCTGCTTTTTCTCACTCTCGCTCTCCGAACTGCGAAATGAAAAGTTGCACTCTCTCTCCTCCAAGAAAGGTACTAGGTAGGAAATGTCTTGCTGGTCCTCACTTGCCCTGGCAGTCATTGCAGATAAACAGCAAGACTGGGGCTCTGCTCTTTCCTAGCCTTGCAAACAGCCAATGCAGTTCATATCCCTTCTGAGTGCCTAACTGCTAAATTGAAACGTTGCACTCTCTCTCCTCCAAGGAAGGTGCTAGGCAGGAATTGTCTTGCTGGCCCTCACTTGCCCTGGCAGTCATTGCAGATAAACAGCAAGACTGGGGCTCTGCTCTTTCCTAGCCTTGCAAACAGCCAATGCAGTTCATATCCCTTCTGAGCGCCAAACTGCTAAATTGAAAGGTTGCACTCTCTCTCCTCCAAAGAAGGTGCTAGGCAGGAATAGTTTTGCTGGTCCTCACTTGTCCTGGCAATCATTGCAGATAAACAGCAAGACTGGGGCTCTGCTCTTTAATAGCCTTGAAAACAGGCACTCAGCTTTTTCTCACTCTCGCACTAAAAAAAGCGATATGAAACTTTGCACTCTCTGTCCTCCAAGGAAGGCACTAGGCAGGAATTGTCTTGCTGGTCCTCACTTGCCCTGGCAGTCATTGCAGATAAACAGCAAGACTAGGGCTCTGCTCTTTCCTAGCCTTGCAAACAGCCAATGCAGTTCATATCCCTTCTGAGCGCCAAACTGCTAAATTGAAACGTTGCACTCTCTGTCCTCCAAAGTAGGTGCTAGGCAGGAATTGTCTTGCTGGTCCTCACTTGCCCTGGCAGTCATTGCAGATAAACAGCAAGACTGGGGCTCTGCTCTTTCCTAGCCTTGCAAACAGCCAATGCAGTTCATATCCCTTCTGAGCGCCAAACTGCTAAATTGAAACGTTGCACTCCCTCTCCTCCAAGGAAGGTGCTAGGCAGGAATTGTCTTGCTGGTCCTCACTTGTCCTGGCAGTCATTGCAGGTAAACAGCAAGACTGGGGCTCTGCTCTTTAATAGCCTTGAAAACAGGCACTCTGCTTTTTCTCACTCTCGCTTTCCGAACTGCGAAAAGAAACGTTGCACTCTCTCTCCTCCAAGAAAGGTGCTAGGCAGGAAAAGTCTTGCTGGTCCTCACTTGCCCTGCAGTCATTGCAGATAAAGAGCAAGACTGGGGCTCTGCTCTTTCCTAGCCTTGCAAACAGCCAATGCAGTTCCTATCCCTTCTGAGTGCCAAACTGCTAAATTGAAACGTTGCAATCTCTCTCCTCCAAGGAAGGTGCTAGGCAGGAATTGTCTTACTGGTCCTCACTTGTCCGGGCAGTCATTGCAGGTAAACAGCAAGACTGGGGCTCTGCTCTTTAATAGCCTTTAAAACAGGCACTCTGCCTTTTCTCACTCTCGCTCTCCGAACTGCGAAATGAAACGTTGCACTCTCTCTCCTCCAAGAAAGGTGCTAGGCAGGAAATGTCTTGCTGGTCCTCACTTGCCCTGGCAGTCATTGCAGATAAACAGCAAGACTGGGGCTCTGCTCTTTAATAGCCTTGAAAACAGGCACTCTCCTTTTTCTCACTCTCGCACTAGAAAAAGCGAAATGAAACGTTGCACTCTCTGTCCTCCAAGGAAGGTGCTAGCCAGGAATTGTCTTGCTGGCCCTCACTTGCCCTGGCAGTCATTGCAGATAAACAGCAAGACTGGGGCTCTGCTCTTTCCTAGCCTTGCAAACAGCCAATGCAGTTCATATCGCTTCTGAGCGCCAAACTGCTAAATTGAAACGTTGCACTCTCTCTCCTCCAACGAAGGTGCTAGGCAGGAATTGTTTTGCTGGTCCTCACTTGTCCTGGCAGTCATTGCAGATAAACAGCAAGACTGGGGCTCTGCTCTTTAATAGCCTTGAAAACAGGCACTCTGCTTTTTCTCACTCTCGCTCTCCGAACTGCGAAATGAAACGTTGCACTCTCTCTCCTCCAAGAAAGGTGCTAGGCAGGAAATGTCTTCCTGGTCCTCACTTGCCCTGCAGTCATTGCAGATAAACAGCAAGACTTGGGCTCTTCTCTTTAATGGCCTTGAAAACAGGCACTCTGCTTTTTCTCACTCTCGCACTAGAAAAAGCGAAATGAAACGTTGCACTCTCTCTCCTCCAAGAAAGGTGCTAGGCAGGAAATGTCTTGCTGGTCCTCACTTGCCCTGGCAGTCATTGCAGATAAACAGCAAGACTGGGGCTCTACTCTTTAATAGCCTTGAAAACAGGCACTCTGCTTTTTCTCACTCTCGCACTAAAAAAAGCGAAATGAAACTTTGCACTCTCTGTCCTCCAAGGAAGATACTAGGCAGGAAATGTCTTGCTGGTCCTCACTTGCCCTCGCAGTCATTGCAGATAAACAGCAAGACTGGGGCTCTGCTCTTTCCTAGCCTTGCAAACAGCTAATGCAGTTCCTATCCCTCCTGAGCGCCAAAAAGCTAAACTGAAATGTTGCACTCTCTCTCCTCCAAGGAAACTCCTAGGCAGGAATTGTCTTGCTGGTCCTCACTTGCCCTGGCAGTCATTGCAGATAAACAGCAAGACTGGGGCTCTGCTCTTTCCTAGCCTTGCAAACAAGCACTCTGCTTTATCTCACTCTTGCTCTGCGAACTGCGAAATGAAACGTTACTGTCTCTCTCCTCCAAGGAAGGTGCTAGGCAGGAATGGTCTTGCTGGTCCTCACTTGCCCTGGCAGGCATTGCAGATAAACAGTAAGACTGGGGCTCTGCTCTTTCCTAGCCTTGCAAACAGGCACTCTGCTTTTTCTCACTCTCGCACTACAAAAAGCAAAATGAAACATTGCACTCTCTCTGCTCCAAGAAAGGTGCTAGGCGGGAATTGTCTTGCTGGTCCTCACTTGTCCTGGCAGTCATCGCAGGTAAACAGCAAGACTGGGGCTCTGCTCTTTAATAGCCTTGAAAACAGGCACTCTGCTTTTTCTCACTCTCGCTCTCCGAACTGCGAAATGAAACTTTGCACTCTCTCTCCTCCAAGAAAGGTGCTAGGCAGGAAATGTCTTGCTGGTCCTCACTTGCCCTGGCAGTCATTGCAGATAAACAGCAAGACTGGGGCTCTACTCTTTAATAGCCTTGAAAACAGGCACTCTGCTTTTTCTCACTCTCGCACTAAAAATAGCGAAATGAAACTTTGCACTCTCTCTCCTCCAAGGAAACTCCTAGGCAGGAATTGTCTTGCTGGTCCTCACTTGCCCTGGCAGTCATTGCAGATAAACAGCAAGACTGGGGCTCTGCTCTTTAATAGCCTTTCAAACAGGCACTCTGCTTTTTCTCACTCTTGCACTACAAAAAGCGAAATGAAACGTTGCACTCTCTCTGTCCTCAAGGAAGGTACTAGGCAGGAATTGTCTTGCTGGTCCTCACTTGCCCTGGCAGGCATTGCAGATAAACAGCAAGAGTGGGGCTCTGCTCTTTCCTAGCCTTGAAACCAGGCACTCTGCTTTTTCTCACTCTTGCACTACAAAAAGCGAAATGAAACGTTACACTCTCTCTGTCCTCAAGGAAGGTACTAGGCAGGAATTGTCTTGCTGGTCCTCACTTGCCCTGGCAGGCATTGCAGATAAGCAGCAAGAGTGGGGCAATGCTCTTTCCTAGCCTTGAAAACAGGCACTCTGCTTTTTCTCACTCTCCCACTACAAAAAGCGAATTGAAACGTTGCACTCTCTCTCCTCCAAGGAAGGTGCTAGGCAGGCATTGTCTTGCTGGTCCTCACTTGTCCTGGCAGTCATTGCAGGCAAACAGCAAGACCGGGGCTCTGCTCTTTAATAGCCTTGAAAACAGGCACTCTGCTTTTTCTCACTCTCGCTCTCCGAACTGCGAAATGAAACGTTGCACTCTCTCTCCTCCGAGAAAGGTGCTAGGCAGGTAATGTCTTGCTGGTCCTCACTTGCCCTGGCAGTCATTGCAGATAAACAGCAAGACTGGGGCTCTGCTCTTTAATAGCCTTGAAAACAGGCACTCTGCTTTTTCTCACTCTCGCACTAAAAAAAGCGAAATGAAACTTTGCACTCTCTGTCCTCCAAGGAAGGTACTAGGCAGGAATTGTCTTGCTGGTCCTCACTTGCCCTGGCAGTCATTGCAGATAAACAGCAAGACTAGGGCTCTGCTCTTTCCTAGCCTTGCAAACAGACAATGCAGTTCATCACCCTTCTGAGCGCCAAACTGCTAAATTGAAATGTTGCACTCTCTGTCCTCCAAGGTAGGTGCTAGGCAGGAATTGTCTTGCTGGTCCTCACTTGCCCTGGCAGTCATTGCAGATAAACAGCAAGACTGGGGCTCTACTCTTTAATAGCCTTGAAAACAGGCACTCTGCTTTTTCTCACTCTCGCACTACAAAAAGCGAAATGAATCGTTGCACTCTCTCTCCTCCAAGGAAGGTGCTAGGCAGGAATTGTCCTGCTGGTCCTCACTTGCCCTGGCAGTCATTGCAGATAAACAGCAAGACTGGGGCTCTGCTCTTTAATAGCCTTGAAAACAGCTAATGCAGTTCCTATTCCTCCTGAGCGCCAAAAAGCTAAATTGAAATCTTGCACTCTCTCTCCTCCAAGGAAGGTGCTAGGCAGGAATGGTCTTGCTGGTCCTCACTTGCCCTGGCAGGCATTGCAGATAAACAGTAAGACTGGGGCTCTGCTCTTTCCTAGCCTTGAAAACAGGCACTCTGCTTTTTCTCACTCTCGCACTACAAAAAGCGAAATGAAACGTTGCACTCTCTCTCCTCCAAGGAAGGTGCTAGGCAGGAATTGTCTTGCTGGTCCTCACTTGCCCTGGCAGTCATTGCAGATAAACAGCAAGACTGGGGCTCTGCTCTTTAAAAGCCTTGAAAACAGGCACTCTGCTTTTTCTCACTCTCGCTCTCCGAACTGCGAAATGAAACGTTGCACTCTCTCTCCTCCAAGAAAGGTGCTAGGCAGGAAATGTCTTGCTGGTCCTCACTTGTCCTGGCAGTCATTGCAGATAAACATCAAGAGTTGGGCTCTGCTCTTTAATAGCCTTTCAAACAGGCACTCTGCTTTTTCTCACTCTCGCTCTCCAAACTGCGAAATGAAACGTTGCACACTGTCTCCTCCAAGGAAGGTGCTAGGCAGGAATTGTCTTGCTGGCCCTCACTTGCCCTGGCAGTCATTGCAGATAAACAGCAAGACTGGGGCTCTGCCCTTTAATAGCCTTGAAAAGAGGCACTCTGCTTTTTCTCACTCTAGCACTCCAAAAAGCAAAATGAAATGTTGCACTCCATCTCCTCCAAGGAAGGTGCTAGGCAGGAATTGTCTTGCTGGTCCTCACTTGCCCTGGCAGTCATTGCAGATAAACAGCAAGACTGGGGCTCTGCTCTTTAATAGCCTTTAAATAGGCGCTGTGCTTTTTCTCAATCTCGCACTACAAAAAGAGAAATGAAACGTTGCACTCTCTGTCCTCCTAGGAAGTTGCTAGGCAGGAATTGTCTTCCTGGTCCTCACTTGCACTGGCAGTCATTGCAGATAAACAGCAAGACTGGGGATCTGCTCTTTAATAGCCTTGAAAACATACACTCTGCTTTTTCTCACTCTCGCTCTCCGACCTGCGAAATGAAACGTTGCACTCTCTCTCCTCCAAGAAAGGTGCTAGGCAGGAATTGTCTTCCTGGTCCTCACTTTCCCTGGCACTCATTGCAGATAAACAGCAAGACTGGGGCTCTGCTCTTTCCTAGCCTTGCAAACAGCCAATGGAGTTCATCTCGCTTCTGAGCGCCAAACTGCTAAATTAAAACGTTGCACTCTGTCTCCTCCAAGGAAGGTGCTAGGCAGCAATTGTCTTGCTGATCCTCACTTGCCCTGGCAGTCATTGCAGATAAACAGCAAGACTGGGGCTCTGCTCTTTCCTAGCCTTGCAAACAGCCAATGAAGTTCATCTCCCTTCGGAGCGCCAAAGTGCTAAATTGAAACTTTGCACTCTCTGTCCTCCAAGGAAGATGCTAGGCAGGAATTGTCTTGCTGGTCCTCACTTCTCCTGGCAGTCATTGCAGATAAACAGCAAGACTGGGGCTCTGCTCTTTCCTAGCCTTGCAAACAGCCAATGCAGTTCATCTCCCTTCTGAGCCTCAAACTGCTAAATTGAAACGTTACACTCTCTCTCCTCCAATGAAGGTGCGAGGCAGGAACTGTCTTGCTGGCCCTCACTTGCCCTGGCAGTCATTGCAGATAAACAGCAAGACTGGGGCTCTGCTCTTTCCTAGCCTTGCAAACAGGCACTCTGCTTTTTCTCACTCTAGCACTCCAAAAAGCAAAATGAAACGTTGCACTCCATCTCCTCCAAGGAAGGTGCTAGGCAGGAATTGTCTTGCTGGTCCTCACTTGCCCTGGCAGTCATTGCAGATAAACAGCAAGACTGGGGCTCTGCTCTTTAATAGCCTTGAAAACAGGCACTCTGCTTTTTCTCAGTCTCGCACTACAAAAAGCGAAATGAAACGTTGCACTCTCCCTCCTCCAAGGAAGGTGCTAGGCAGGAATTGTCTTGCTGGTCCTCACTTTCCCTGGCACTCATTGCAGATAAACAGCAAGACTGGGGCTCTGCTCTTTCCTAGCCTTGCAACCAGCCAATGCAGTTCATATCCCTTCTGAGCGCCAAACTGCTAAATTGAAACGTTGCACTCTCTCCCCTCCAAGGAAGGTTCTAGGCAGGAATTGTTTTGCTGGTCCTCACTTGTCCTGGCAGTCATTGCAGATAAACAGCAAGACTGGGGCTCTGCTCTTTAATAGCCTTGAAAACAGGCACTCTGCTTATTCTCACTCTCGCTCTCCGAACTGCGAAATGATACGTTGCACTCTCTCTCCTCCAAGAAAGGTGCTAGGCAGGAAATGTCTTGCTGATCCTCACCTGCCCTGGCAGTCATTGCAGATAAACAGCAAGACTGGGGCTCTACTCTTTATTAGCCTTGAAAACAGGCACTCTGCTTCTTCTCACTCTCGCACTAAAAAAAGGCGAAATGAAACGTTGCACTCTCTGTCCTCCAAGGAAGGTGCTAGGCAGGAATTGTCTTGCTGGTCCTCACTTGCCCTGGGAGTCATTGCAGATAAACAGCAAGACTAGGGCTCTGCTCTTTCCTAGCCTTGCAAACAGCCAATGCAGTTCATCTCCATTCTGGGCGCCAAAACGCTAAATTGAAACGTTGCACTCTCTGTCCTCCAAGGAAGGTGCTAGGCAGGAATTGTCTTGCTGGTCCTCACTTGCCCTGGCAGTCATTGCAGATAAACAGCAAGACTGGGGCTCTGCTCTTTAATACCGTTGCAAATAGGCACTCTGCTTTTTCTCACTCTCGCACTACATAAAGCGAAATGAAACGTTGCACTCTCTCTCCTCCAAGGAAGGTGCTAGGCAGGAATTGTCTTGCTGGTCCTCACTTGCCCTGGCAGTCATTGCAGATAAACAGCAAGACTGGGGCTCTGCTCTTTCCTAGCCTTGCAAACAGGCACTCTGCTTTTTCTCACTCTAGCACTCCAAAAAGCAAAATGAAACGTTGCACTCCATCTCCTCCAAGGAAGGTGCTAGGCAGGAATTGTCTTGCTGGTCCTCACTTGCCCTGGCAGTCATTGCAGATAAACAGCAAGACTGGGGCTCTGCTCTTTAATAGCTTTGGAAATAAGCACTCTGCTTTTTCTCACTGTCGCACTACAAAAAGCGAAATGAAACGTTGAACTCTCTCTCCTCCAAGAAAGGTGCTACGCAGGAATTCTCTTGCTGGTCCTCACTTGCCCTGGCAGTCATTGCAGATAAACAGCAAGACTGCGGCTCTGCTCTTTCCTAGCTTTGCAAACACCCAATGAAGTTAATCTCCCTTCTGAGCGCCAAACTGCTAAATTGAAACGTTGCACTCTCTGTCCTCCAAGGAAGGTGCTAGGCAGGAATTGTCTTGCTGGTCCTCACTTGCCCTGGCATTCACTGCAGATAAACAGCAAGACTGGGGCTCTGCTCTTTCCTAGCCTTGCAAATAGGCACTCTGCTTTTTCTCACTCTCGCACTACAAAAAGCGAAATGAGACGTTGCACTCTCCCTCCTCCAAGGAAGGTGCTAGGCAGGAATTGTCTTGCTGGTCCTCACTTGCCCTGGCAGTCATTGCAGATAAACAGCAAGACTGGGGCTCTGCTCTTTAATAGCCTTGAAAACAGGCACTCTGCTTTTTCTCAGTCTCGCACTACAAAAAGCGAAATGAAACGTTGCACTCTCCCTCCTCCAAGGAAGGTGCTAGGCAGGAATTGTCTTGCTGGTCCTCACTTTCCCTGGCACTCATTGCAGATAAACAGCAAGACTGGGGCTCTGCTCTTTCCTAGCCTTGCAAACAGCCAATGCAGTTCATATCCCTTCTGAGCGCCAAACTGCTAAATTGAAACGTTGCACTCTCTCCCCTCCAAGGAAGGTTCTAGGCAGGAATTGTTTTGCTGGTCCTCACTTGTCCTGGCAGTCATTGCAGATAAACAGCAAGACTGGGGCTCTGCTCTTTAATAGCCTTGAAAACAGGCACTCTGCTTATTCTCACTCTCGCTCTCCGAACTGCGAAATGATACGTTGCACTCTCTCTCCTCCAAGAAAGGTGCTAGGCAGGAAATGTCTTGCTGATCCTCACCTGCCCTGGCAGTCATTGCAGATAAACAGCAAGACTGGGGCTCTACTCTTTATTAGCCTTGAAAACAGGCACTCTGCTTCTTCTCACTCTCGCACTAAAAAAAGGCGAAATGAAACGTTGCACTCTCTGTCCTCCAAGGAAGGTGCTAGGCAGGAATTGTCTTGCTGGTCCTCACTTGCCCTGGGAGTCATTGCAGATAAACAGCAAGACTAGGGCTCTGCTCTTTCCTAGCCTTGCAAACAGCCAATGCAGTTCATCTCCATTCTGGGCGCCAAAACGCTAAATTGAAACGTTGCACTCTCTGTCCTCCAAGGAAGGTGCTAGGCAGGAATTGTCTTGCTGGTCCTCAGTTGCCCTGGCAGTCATTGCAGATAAACAGCAAGACTGGGGCTCTGCTCTTTAATACCGTTGCAAATAGGCACTCTGCTTTTTCTCACTCTCGCACTACAAAAAGCGAAATGAAACGTTGCACTCTCTCTCCTCCAAGGAAGGTGCTAGGCAGGAATTGCCTTGCTGGTCCTCACTTGCCCTGGCAGTCCTTGCAGATAAACAGGAAGACTGGGGCTCTGCTCTTTCCTAGCCTTGCAAACAGGCACTCTGCTTTTTCTCACTCTCGCTCTCCGAACTGCGAAATGAAACGTTGCACTCTCTCTCCTCCAAGGAAGGTGCTAGGCAGGAATTGGCTTGCTGGTCCTCACTTTCCCTGGCAGTCATTGCAGATAAACAGCAAGACTGAGGCTCTGCTCTTTAATAGGTTTGGAAATAAGCACTCTGCTTTTTCTCACTCTCGCACTACAAAAAGCGAAATGAAACGTTGCACTCTCTTTCCTCCAAGGAAGGTGCTAGGCAGGAATTGTCTTGCTGGTCCTCACTTGCCCTGGCAGTCATTGCAGATAAACAGCAAGACTGGGGCTCTGCTCTTTCCTAGCCTTGCAAACAGCCAATGCAGTTCATCTCCATTCTGAGCGCCAAACTGCTAAATTGAAACGTTGCACTCTCTGTCCTCCAAGGAAGGTGCTAGGCAGGAATTGTCTTGCTGGCCCTAACTTGCCCTGGCAGTCATTGCAGATAAACAGCAAGACTGGGGCTCTGCTCTTTAATAGCCTTGAAAACAGGCACTGTGCTTTTTCTCACTCTCGCACTACAAAAATCGAAATGAAACGTTGCACTCTCTCTCCTCCAAGGAAGGTGCTAGCCAGGAATTGTCTTGCTGCTCCTCACTTGCCCTGGCAGTCATTGCAGATAAACAGCAAGACTGGGGCTCTGCTCTTTAATAGCCTTGCAAACAGCCAGTGTAGTTCCTCTCCCTCGTGAGTGCCAAACTGCTAAATTGAAACGTTGCACTCTCTCTCCTCCAAGGAAGGTGCTAGGCAGGAATTGTCTTGCTGGTCCTCACTTGCCCTGGCAGTCATTGCAGATAAACAGCAAGACTGGGGCTCTGCTCTTTCCTAGCCTTGAAAACAGGCACTCTCCTTTTTCTCACTCTAGCACTACAAAAAGCTAAATGAAACGTTGCACTCTCTCTCCTCCAAGGAAGGTGCTAGTCAGGAATTGTCTTGCTGGTCCTCACTTCTCCTGGCAGTCATTGCAGATAAACAGCAAGACTGGGGCTCTGCTCTTTCCTAGCCTTGCAAACAGCCAATGCAGTTCATCTCCCTTCTGAGCCTCAAACTGCTAAATTGAAACGTTACACTCTCTCTCCTCCAATGAAGGTGCGAGGCAGGAACTGTCTTGCTGGCCCTCACTTGCCCTGGCAGTCATTGCAGATAAACAGCAAGACTGGGGCTCTGCTCTTTCCTAGCCTTGCAAACAGGCACTCTGCTTTTTCTCACTCTAGCACTCCAAAAAGCAAAATGAAACGTTGCACTCCATCTCCTCCAAGGAAGGTGCTAGGCAGGAATTGTCTTGCTGGTCCTCACTTGCCCTGGCAGTCATTGCAGATAAACAGCAAGACTGGGGCTCTGCTCTTTAATAGCTTTGGAAATAAGCACTCTGCTTTTTCTCACTGTCGCACTACAAAAAGCGAAATGAAACGTTGAACTCTCTCTCCTCCAAGAAAGGTGCTACGCAGGAATTCTCTTGCTGGTCCTCACTTGCCCTGGCAGTCATTGCAGATAAACAGCAAGACTGCGGCTCTGCTCTTTCCTAGCTTTGCAAACACCCAATGAAGTTAATCTCCCTTCTGAGCGCCAAACTGCTAAATTGAAACGTTGCACTCTCTGTCCTCCAAGGAAGGTGCTAGGCAGGAATTGTCTTGCTGGTCCTCACTTGCCCTGGCATTCATTGCAGATAAACAGCAAGACTGGGGCTCTGCTCTTTCCTAGCCTTGCAAATAGGCACTCTGCTTTTTCTCACTCTCGCACTACAAAAAGCGAAATGAGACGTTGCACTCTCTCTCCTCCAAGAATGGTGCTAGGCAGGAATTGTCTTGCTGGTCCTCAGTTGCCCTGGCAGTCATTGCAGATAAAGAGCAAGACTGGGGCTCCGTTCTTTCCTAGCCTTGCAAACAGCCAATGCAGTTCATCTAGATTCTGAGCGCCAAATTGCTAAATTGAAATGTTGCACTCTCTGTCCTCCAAGGAAGATGCTAGGCAGGAATTGTCTTGCTGGTCCTCACTTGCCCTGGCAGTCATTGCAGATAAACAGCAAGACTGGGGCTCTGCTCTTTAATAGCCTTGAAAACAGGCACTCTGCTTTTTCTCAGTCTCGCACTACAAAAAGCGAAATGAAACGTTGCACTCTCCCTCCTCCAAGGAAGGTGCTAGGCAGGAATTGTCTTGCTGGTCCTCACTTTCCCTGGCACTCATTGCAGATAAACAGCAAGACTGGGGCTCTGCTCTTTCCTAGCCTTGCAAACAGCCAATGCAGTTCATATCCCTTCTGAGCGCCAAACTGCTAAATTGAAACGTTGCACTCTCTCCCTTCCAAGGAAGGTTCTAGGCAGGAATTGTTTTGCTGGTCCTCACTTGTCCTGGCAGTCATTGCAGATAAACAGCAAGACTGGGGCTCTGCTCTTTAATAGCCTTGAAAACAGGCACTCTGCTTATTCTCACTCTCGCTCTCCGAACTGCGAAATGATACGTTGCACTCTCTCTCCTCCAAGAAAGGTGCTAGGCAGGAAATGTCTTGCTGATCCTCACCTGCCCTGGCAGTCATTGCAGATAAACAGCAAGACTGGGGCTCTACTCTTTATTAGCCTTGAAAACAGGCACTCTGCTTCTTCTCACTCTCGCACTAAAAAAAGGCGAAATGAAACGTTGCACTCTCTGTCCTCCAAGGAAGGTGCTAGGCAGGAATTGTCTTGCTGGTCCTCACTTGCCCTGGGAGTCATTGCAGATAAACAGCAAGACTAGGGCTCTGCTCTTTCCTAGCCTTGCAAACAGCCAATGCAGTTCATCTCCATTCTGGGCGCCAAAACGCTAAATTGAAACGTTGCACTCTCTGTCCTCCAAGGAAGGTGCTAGGCAGGAATTGTCTTGCTGGTCCTCAGTTGCCCTGGCAGTCATTGCAGATAAACAGCAAGACTGGGGCTCTGCTCTTTAATACCGTTGCAAATAGGCACTCTGCTTTTTCTCACTCTCGCACTACAAAAAGCGAAATGAAACGTTGCACTCTCTCTCCTCCAAGGAAGGTGCTAGGCAGGAATTGCCTTGCTGGTCCTCACTTGCCCTGGCAGTCCTTGCAGATAAACAGGAAGACTGGGGCTCTGCTCTTTCCTAGCCTTGCAAACAGGCACTCTGCTTTTTCTCACTCTCGCTCTCCGAACTGCGAAATGAAACGTTGCACTCTCTCTCCTCCAAGGAAGGTGCTAGGCAGGAATTGGCTTGCTGGTCCTCACTTTCCCTGGCAGTCATTGCAGATAAACAGCAAGACTGAGGCTCTGCTCTTTAATAGGTTTGGAAATAAGCACTCTGCTTTTTCTCACTCTCGCACTACAAAAAGCGAAATGAAACGTTGCACTCTCTTTCCTCCAAGGAAGGTGCTAGGCAGGAATTGTCTTGCTGGTCCTCACTTGCCCTGGCAGTCATTGCAGATAAACAGCAAGACTGGGGCTCTGCTCTTTCCTAGCCTTGCAAACAGCCAATGCAGTTCATCTCCATTCTGAGCGCCAAACTGCTAAATTGAAACGTTGCACTCTCTGTCCTCCAAGGAAGGTGCTAGGCAGGAATTGTCTTGCTGGCCCTAACTTGCCCTGGCAGTCATTGCAGATAAACAGCAAGACTGGGGCTCTGCTCTTTAATAGCCTTGAAAACAGGCACTGTGCTTTTTCTCACTCTCGCACTACAAAAATCGAAATGAAACGTTGCACTCTCTCTCCTCCAAGGAAGGTGCTAGCCAGGAATTGTCTTGCTGCTCCTCACTTGCCCTGGCAGTCATTGCAGATAAACAGCAAGACTGGGGCTCTGCTCTTTAATAGCCTTGCAAACAGCCAGTGTAGTTCCTCTCCCTCGTGAGTGCCAAACTGCTAAATTGAAACGTTGCACTCTCTCTCCTCCAAGGAAGGTGCTAGGCAGGAATTGTCTTGCTGGTCCTCACTTGCCCTGGCAGTCATTGCAGATAAACAGCAAGACTGGGGCTCTGCTCTTTCCTAGCCTTGAAAACAGGCACTCTCCTTTTTCTCACTCTAGCACTACAAAAAGCTAAATGAAACGTTGCACTCTCTCTCCTCCAAGGAAGGTGCTAGTCAGGAATTGTCTTGCTGGTCCTCACTTCTCCTGGCAGTCATTGCAGATAAACAGCAAGACTGGGGCTCTGCTCTTTCCTAGCCTTGCAAACAGCCAATGCAGTTCATCTCCCTTCTGAGCCTCAAACTGCTAAATTGAAACGTTACACTCTCTCTCCTCCAATGAAGGTGCGAGGCAGGAACTGTCTTGCTGGCCCTCACTTGCCCTGGCAGTCATTGCAGATAAACAGCAAGACTGGGGCTCTGCTCTTTCCTAGCCTTGCAAACAGGCACTCTGCTTTTTCTCACTCTAGCACTCCAAAAAGCAAAATGAAACGTTGCACTCCATCTCCTCCAAGGAAGGTGCTAGGCAGGAATTGTCTTGCTGGTCCTCACTTGCCCTGGCAGTCATTGCAGATAAACAGCAAGACTGGGGCTCTGCTCTTTAATAGCTTTGGAAATAAGCACTCTGCTTTTTCTCACTGTCGCACTACAAAAAGCGAAATGAAACGTTGAACTCTCTCTCCTCCAAGAAAGGTGCTACGCAGGAATTCTCTTGCTGGTCCTCACTTGCCCTGGCAGTCATTGCAGATAAACAGCAAGACTGCGGCTCTGCTCTTTCCTAGCTTTGCAAACACCCAATGAAGTTAATCTCCCTTCTGAGCGCCAAACTGCTAAATTGAAACGTTGCACTCTCTGTCCTCCAAGGAAGGTGCTAGGCAGGAATTGTCTTGCTGGTCCTCACTTGCCCTGGCATTCATTGCAGATAAACAGCAAGACTGGGGCTCTGCTCTTTCCTAGCCTTGCAAATAGGCACTCTGCTTTTTCTCACTCTCGCACTACAAAAAGCGAAATGAGACGTTGCACTCTCTCTCCTCCAAGAATGGTGCTAGGCAGGAATTGTCTTGCTGGTCCTCAGTTGCCCTGGCAGTCATTGCAGATAAAGAGCAAGACTGGGGCTCCGTTCTTTCCTAGCCTTGCAAACAGCCAATGCAGTTCATCTAGATTCTGAGCGCCAAATTGCTAAATTGAAATGTTGCACTCTCTGTCCTCCAAGGAAGATGCTAGGCAGGAATTGTCTTGCTGGTCCTCACTTGCCCTGGCAGTCATTGCAGATAAACAGCAAGACTGGGGCTCTGCTCTTTAATAGCCTTGAAAACAGGCACTCTGCTTTTTCTCAGTCTCGCACTACAAAAAGCGAAATG
This sequence comes from Phaethon aethereus, assembly GCF_964289735.1. Classification (NCBI taxonomy): domain Eukaryota; kingdom Metazoa; phylum Chordata; class Aves; order Phaethontiformes; family Phaethontidae; genus Phaethon; species Phaethon aethereus. Next base: position 156,822 of record NW_028113999.1, on the reverse strand, counting down.
AAACGTTGCACTCTCCCTCCTCCAAGGAAGGTGCTAGGCAGGAATTGTCTTGCTGGTCCTCACTTTCCCTGGCACTCATTGCAGATAAACAGCAAGACTGGGGCTCTGCTCTTTCCTAGCCTTGCAAACAGCCAATGCAGTTCATATCCCTTCTGAGCGCCAAACTGCTAAATTGAAACGTTGCACTCTCTCCCTTCCAAGGAAGGTTCTAGGCAGGAATTGTTTTGCTGGTCCTCACTTGTCCTGGCAGTCATTGCAGATAAACAGCAAGACTGGGGCTCTGCTCTTTAATAGCCTTGAAAACAGGCACTCTGCTTATTCTCACTCTCGCTCTCCGAACTGCGAAATGATACGTTGCACTCTCTCTCCTCCAAGAAAGGTGCTAGGCAGGAAATGTCTTGCTGATCCTCACCTGCCCTGGCAGTCATTGCAGATAAACAGCAAGACTGGGGCTCTACTCTTTATTAGCCTTGAAAACAGGCACTCTGCTTCTTCTCACTCTCGCACTAAAAAAAGGCGAAATGAAACGTTGCACTCTCTGTCCTCCAAGGAAGGTGCTAGGCAGGAATTGTCTTGCTGGTCCTCACTTGCCCTGGGAGTCATTGCAGATAAACAGCAAGACTAGGGCTCTGCTCTTTCCTAGCCTTGCAAACAGCCAATGCAGTTCATCTCCATTCTGGGCACCAAAACGCTAAATTGAAACGTTGCACTCTCTGTCCTCCAAGGAAGGTGCTAGGCAGGAATTGTCTTGCTGGTCCTCAGTTGCCCTGGCAGTCATTGCAGATAAACAGCAAGACTGGGGCTCTGCTCTTTAATACCGTTGCAAATAGGCACTCTGCTTTTTCTCACTCTCGCACTACAAAAAGCGAAATGAAACGTTGCACTCTCTCTCCTCCAAGGAAGGTGCTAGGCAGGAATTGCCTTGCTGGTCCTCACTTGCCCTGGCAGTCCTTGCAGATAAACAGGAAGACTGGGGCTCTGCTCTTTCCTAGCCTTGCAAACAGGCACTCTGCTTTTTCTCACTCTCGCTCTCCGAACTGCGAAATGAAACGTTGCACTCTCTCTCCTCCAAGGAAGGTGCTAGGCAGGAATTGGCTTGCTGGTCCTCACTTTCCCTGGCAGTCATTGCAGATAAACAGCAAGACTGAGGCTCTGCTCTTTAATAGGTTTGGAAATAAGCACTCTGCTTTTTCTCACTCTCGCACTACAAAAAGCGAAATGAAACGTTGCACTCTCTTTCCTCCAAGGAAGGTGCTAGGCAGGAATTGTCTTGCTGGTCCTCACTTGCCCTGGCAGTCATTGCAGATAAACAGCAAGACTGGGGCTCTGCTCTTTCCTAGCCTTGCAAACAGCCAATGCAGTTCATCTCCATTCTGAGCGCCAAACTGCTAAATTGAAACGTTGCACTCTCTGTCCTCCAAGGAAGGTGCTAGGCAGGAATTGTCTTGCTGGCCCTAACTTGCCCTGGCAGTCATTGCAGATAAACAGCAAGACTGGGGCTCTGCTCTTTAATAGCCTTGAAAACAGGCACTGTGCTTTTTCTCACTCTCGCACTACAAAAATCGAAATGAAACGTTGCACTCTCTCTCCTCTAAGGAAGGTGCTAGCCAGGAATTGTCTTGCTGCTCCTCACTTGCCCTGGTAGTCATTGCAGATAAACAGCAAGACTGGGGCTCTGCTCTTTAATAGCCTTGCAAACAGCCAGTGTAGTTCCTCTCCCTCGTGAGTGCCAAACTGCTAAATTGAAACGTTGCACTCTCTCTCCTCCAAGGAAGGTGCTAGGCAGGAATTGTCTTGCTGGTCCTCACTTGCCCTGGCAGTCATTGCAGATAAACAGCAAGACTGGGGCTCTGCTCTTTCCTAGCCTTGAAAACAGGCACTCTCCTTTTTCTCACTCTCGCACTACAAAAAGCTAAATGAAACGTTGCACTCTCTCTCCTCCAAGGAAGGTGCTAGTCAGGAATTGTCTTGCTGGTCCTCAATTGCCCTGGCAGTCATTGCAGATAAACAGCAAGACTGGGGCTCTGCTCTTTAATAGCCTTGAAAACAGGCACTCTGCTTTTTCTCACTTTCGCACTACAAAAAGCGAAATGAAACGTTGCACTCTCTTTCCTCCAAGGAAGGTGCTAGGCAGGAATTGTCTTGCTGGTCCTTACTTGCCCTGGCAGTCACTGCAGGTAAACTGCAAGACTGGGGCTCTGGTCTTTCCTAGACTTGCAAACAGCCAAATGAAGTTTGTCTCCCTGTTGAGCGCCAAACTGCTAAATTGAAACGTTGCGCTCTCTCTCCTCCAAGGAAGGTGCTAAGCAGGAGTTGTCTTGCTGGTCCTCACTTGCCCTGGCAGTCATTGCAGATAAACAGCAGGACTGCGGCTCTGCTCTTTGCTAGCCTTGCAAACAGCCAATGTAGTTCATCTCCCTTCTGAGCGCCAAACTCCTAAATTGAAACGTTGCACTCTCTGTCCTCCAAGAAATGTGCTAGGCAGGAATTGGCTTGCTGGTCCTCACTTGCCCTGGCAGTCATTGCAGATAAACAGCAAGACTGGGGCTCTGCTCTTTAATAGCCTTCAAAACAGGCACTCTGCTTTTTCTCACTCTCGCTCTCCGAACTGCGAAATGAAACGTTGCACTCTCTCTCCTCCAAGGAAGGTGCTAGGCAGGAATTGTCTTGCTGGTCCTCACTTGCCCTGGCAGTCATTGCAGATAAACAGCAAGACTGGGGCTCTGCTCTTTAATAGCCTTGAAAACAGGCTCTCTGCTTTTTCTCACTCTTGCACTACAAAAAGCGAAATGAAACGTTGCACTCTCTCTCCTCCAAGGAAGGTGCTAGGCAGGGATTGTCTTGCTGGTCCTCACTTGCCCTGGCAGTCATTGCAGATAAACAGCAAGACTGGGGCTCTGCTCTTTAATAGCCTTGCAAACAGCCAGTGCATTTTGTCTCCCTCGTGAGTGCCAAACTGATAAATTGAAACGTTGCACTCTCTCTCCTCCAAGGAAGGTGCTAAGCAGGAATTGTCTTGCTGGTCCTCACTTGCCCGGGCTGCCATTTCAGATAAACAGCAAAACTGGGGCTCTGCTCTTTGCTAGCCTTGCAAACAGCCAATGCAGTTCATCTCCCTTCTGAGCGCCAAACTGCTAAATTGAGCCGTTGCACTCTCTCTCCTCCAAGAAAGGTGCTAGGCAGGAATTGTCTTGCTGGTCCTCACTTGCCCTGGCAGTCATTGCAGATAAACAGCAAGACTGGGGCTCTGCTCTTTCCTAGCCTTGCAAACAGCCAATGCAGTTCATATCCCTTCTGAGCGCCAAACTGCTAAATTGAAACGTTGCACTCTCTCTTCTCCAAGGAAGGTGCTAGGCAGGAATTGTCTTGCTGGTCCTCACTTGCCCTGGCAGTCATTGCAGATAAACAGCAAGACTGGGGCTCTGCTCTTTAATAGCCTTGAAAACAGGCACTCTGCTTTTTCTCACTCTCGCTCTCCGAACTGCGAAATGCAACGTTGCACTCTCTCTCCTCCAAGGAAGGTGCTAGGCAGGAATTGTCTTGCTGGTCCTCACTTGCCCTGGCAGTCATTGCAGATAAACAGCAAGACTGGGGCTCTGCTCTTTAATAGCCTTGCAAACAGCCAGTGGAGTTTTTCTCCCTCGTGAGTGCCAAACTGCTAAATTGAAACGTTGCACTCTCTCTCCTCGAAGAAAGGTGCTAAGCAGGAATTGTCTTGCTAGTCCTCACTTGCCCGGGCTGTCATTGCAGATAAACAGCAAGACTGGGTCTCTGCCCTTTAATAGCCTTTGAAAAGAGGCACTCTTCTTTTTCTCACTCTCGCAATACAAAAAGCGAAATGAAACGTTGCACTCTCTCTCCTCCAAGGAAGGTGCTAGGCAGGAATTGCCTTGCTGGTCCTCACTTGCCCTGGCAGTCATTGCAGATAAACAGCAAGACTGGGGCTCTGCTCTTTCCTAGCCTTGCAAACAGCCAATGCATTTCATATCCCTTCAGAGCGCCAAACTGCTAAATTGAAACGTTGCGCTCTCTCTCCTCCAAGGAAGGTGCTAGCCAGGAATTCTCTTGCTGGTCCTCACTTGCCCTGGCAGTCATTGCAGATAAACAGCAAGACTGGGGCTCTGCCCTTTAATAGCCTTGCAAACAGGCACTCTGCTTTTTCTCACTCTCGCACTACAAAAAGCGAAATGAAACGTTGCACTCTCTCTCCTCCAAGGAAGGTGCTAGGCAGGAATTGTCTTGCTGGTCCTCACTTGCCCTGGCAGTCATTGCAGATAAACAGCAAGCCTGGGGCTCTGCTCTTTACTAGCCTTGCATACAGGCACTCTGCTTTTTCTCACTCTCGCTCTCCGAACTGCGAAATGAAACGTTGCACTCTCTGTCCTCCAAGGAAGGTGCTAGGCAGGAATTGTCTTGCTGGTCCTCACTTGCCCTGGCAGTCATTGCAGATAAACAGCAAGACTGGGGCTCTGCTCTTTAATAGCCTTGCAAACAGCCAGTGCAGTTTGTCTCCATCGTGAGTGCCAAACTGCTAAATTGAAACGTTGCACTCTCTCTCCTCCAAGGAAGGGGCTAAGCAGGAATTGTCTTGCTGGTCCTCACTTGCCCTGGCAGTCATTGCAGATAAACAGCAAGACTGGGGCTCTGCCCTTTAATAGCCTTGAAAAGAGGCACTCTGCTTTTTCTCACTCTCGCACTACAAAAAGCGAAATGAAACGTTACACTCTCTCTCCTCCAAGGAACGTACTAGGCAGGAATTGTCTTGCTGGTCCTCACTTGCCCTGGCAGTCATTGCAGATAAACAGCAAGAGTTGGGCTCTGCTCTTTAATAGCCTTGAAAACAGGCACTCTGCTTTTTCTCACTCTCGCACTACAGAAAGCGAAATGAAACGTTGCACTCTCTCTCCTCCAAGGACGGTGCTAGGCAGGAATTGTCTTGCTGGTCCTCACTTGCCCTGGCAGTCATTGCAGATAAACAGCAAGACTGGGGCTCTGCTCTTTAATAGCCTTGCAAACAGCCAGTGGAGTTTGTCTCCCTCGTGAGGGCCAAACTGCTAAATTGAAACGTTGCACTCTCTCTCCTCCAAGGAAGGTGCTAAGCAGGAATTGTCTTGCTGGTCCTCACTTGCCCGGGCTGTCATTGCAGATAAACAGCAAGACTGGGGCTCTGCTCTTTGCTAGCCTTGCAAACAGCCAATGCAGTTCATCTCCCTTCTGAGCGCCAAACTGCTACATTGAAACGTTGCACTCTCTCTCCTCCAAGAAAAGTGCTAGGCAGGAATTGTCTTGCTGGTCCTCACTTGCCCTGGCAGTCATTGCAGATAAACAGGAAGACTGGGGCTCTGCTCTTTAATAGCCTTGAAAACAGGCACTCTGCTTTTTCTCACTCTCGCTCTCCGAACTGCGAAATGAAACGTTGCACTCTCTCTCCTCCAAGAAAGGTGCTAGGCAGGAAATGTCTTGCTGGTCCTCACTTGCCCTGGCGGTCATTGCAGATAAACAGCAAGAGTTGGGCTCTGCTCTTTAATAGCCTTGAAAACAGGCACTCTGCTTTTTCTCACTCTCGCACTACAAAAAGCGAAATGAAACGTTGCACTCTCTCTCCTCCAAGGAAGGTGCTAGGCAGGAATTGTCTTGCTGGTCCTCACTTGCCCTGGCAGTCATTGCAGATAAACAGCAATACTGGGGCTCTGCTCTTTAATAGCGTTGCAAATAGGCACTCTGCTTTTTCTCACTCTCGCACTACAAAAAGCGAAATGAAACGTTGCACTCTCTCTCCTCCAAGGAAGGTGCTAGGCAGGAATTGCCTTGCTGGTCCTCACTTGCCCTGGCAGTCCTTGCAGATAAACAGGAAGACTGGGGCTCTGCTCTTTCCTAGCCTTGCAAACAGGCACTCTGCTTTTTCTCACTCTCGCTCTCCGAACTGCGAAATGAAACGTTGCACTCTCTCTCCTCCAAGGAAGGTGCTAGGCAGGAATTAGCTTGCTGGTCCTCACTTTCCCTGGCAGTCATTGCAGATAAACAGCAAGACTGAGGCTCTGCTCTTTAATAGGTTTGGAAATAAGCACTCTGCTTTTTCTCACTCTCGCACTACAAAAAGCGAAATGAAACGTTGCACTCTCTTTCCTCCAAGGAAGGTGCTAGGCAGGAATTGTCTTGCTGGTCCTCACTTGCCCTGGCAGTCATTGCAGATAAACAGCAAGACTGGGGCTCTGCTCTTTCCTAGCCTTGCAAACAGCCAATGCAGTTCATCTCCATTCTGAGCGCCAAACTGCTAAATTGAAACGTTGCACTCTCTGTCCTCCAAGGAAGGTGCTAGGCAGGAATTGTCTTGCTGGCCCTAACTTGCCCTGACAGTCATTGCAGATAAACAGCAAGACTGGGGCTCTGCTCTTTAATAGCCTTGAAAACAGGCACTGTGCTTTTTCTCACTCTCGCACTACAAAAATCGAAATGAAACGTTGCACTCTCTCTCCTCTAAGGAAGGTGCTAGCCAGGAATTGTCTTGCTGCTCCTCACTTGCCCTGGCAGTCATTGCAGATAAACAGCAAGACTGGGGCTCTGCTCTTTAATAGCCTTGCAAACAGCCAGTGTAGTTCCTCTCCCTCGTGAGTGCCAAACTGCTAAATTGAAACGTTGCACTCTCTCTCCTCCAAGGAAGGTGCTAGGCAGGAATTGTCTTGCTGGTCCTCACTTGCCCTGGCAGTCATTGCAGATAAACAGCAAGACTGGGGCTCTGCTCTTTCCTAGCCTTGAAAACAGGCACTCTCCTTTTTCTCACTCTCGCACTACAAAAAGCTAAATGAAACGTTGCACTCTCTCTCCTCCAAGGAAGGTGCTAGTCAGGAATTGTCTTGCTGGTCCTCAATTGCCCTGGCAGTCATTGCAGATAAACAGCAAGACTGGGGCTCTGCTCTTTAATAGCCTTGAAAACAGGCACTCTGCTTTTTCTCACTTTCGCACTACAAAAAGCGAAATGAAACGTTGCACTCTCTTTCCTCCAAGGAAGGTGCTAGGCAGGAATTGTCTTGCTGGTCCTTACTTGCCCTGGCAGTCACTGCAGGTAAACTGCAAGACTGGGGCTCTGGTCTTTCCTAGACTTGCAAACAGCCAAATGAAGTTTGTCTCCCTGTTGAGCGCCAAACTGCTAAATTGAAACGTTGCGCTCTCTCTCCTCCAAGGAAGGTGCTAAGCAGGAGTTGTCTTGCTGGTCCTCACTTGCCCTGGCAGTCATTGCAGATAAACAGCAGGACTGCGGCTCTGCTCTTTGCTAGCCTTGCAAACAGCCAATGTAGTTCATCTCCCTTCTGAGCGCCAAACTCCTAAATTGAAACGTTGCACTCTCTGTCCTCCAAGAAATGTGCTAGGCAGGAATTGGCTTGCTGGTCCTCACTTGCCCTGGCAGTCATTGCAGATAAACAGCAAGACTGGGGCTCTGCTCTTTAATAGCCTTCAAAACAGGCACTCTGCTTTTTCTCACTCTCGCTCTCCGAACTGCGAAATGAAACGTTGCACTCTCTCTCCTCCAAGGAAGGTGCTAGGCAGGAATTGTCTTGCTGGTCCTCACTTGCCCTGGCAGTCATTGCAGATAAACAGCAAGACTGGGGCTCTGCTCTTTAATAGCCTTGAAAACAGGCTCTCTGCTTTTTCTCACTCTTGCACTACAAATGCGAAATGAAACGTTGCACTCTCTCTCCTCCAAGGAAGGTGCTAGGCAGGGATTGTCTTGCTGGTCCTCACTTGCCCTGGCAGTCATTGCAGATAAACAGCAAGACTGGGGCTCTGCTCTTTAATAGCCTTGCAAACAGCCAGTGCAGTTTGTCTCCCTCGTGAGTGCCAAACTGATAAATTGAAACGTTGCACTCTCTCTCCTCCAAGGAAGGTGCTAAGCAGGAATTGTCTTGCTGGTCCTCACTTGCCCGGGCTGCCATTTCAGATAAACAGCAAGACTGGGGCTCTGCTCTTTGCTAGCCTTGCAAACAGCCAATGCAGTTCATCTCCCTTCTGAGCGCCAAACTGCTAAATTGAGCCGTTGCACTCTCTCTCCTCCAAGAAAGGTGCTAGGCAGGAATTGTCTTGCTGGTCCTCACTTGCCCTGGCAGTCATTGCAGATAAACAGCAAGACTGGGGCTCTGCTCTTTCCTAGCCTTGCAAACAGCCAATGCAGTTCATATCCCTTCTGAGCGCCAAACTGCTAAATTGAAATGTTGCACTCTCTCTTCTCCAAGGAAGGTGCTAGGCAGGAATTGTCTTGCTGGTCCTCACTTGCCCTGGCAGTCATTGCAGATAAACAGCAAGACTGGGGCTCTGCTCTTTAATAGCCTTGAAAACAGGCACTCTGCTTTTTCTCACTCTCGCACTACAGAAAGCGAAATGAAACGTTGCACTCTCTCTCCTCCAAGGACGGTGCTAGGCAGGAATTCTCTTGCTGGTCCTCACTTGCCCGGGCAGTCATTGCAGATAAACAGCAAGACTGGGGCTCTGCTCTTTAATAGCCTTGCAAACAGCCAATGCAGTTCATCTCCCTTCTGAGCGCCAAACTCCTAAATTGAGCCGTTGCACTCTCTCTCCTCCAAGGAAGGGGCTAAGCAGGTATTGTCTTGCTGGTCCTCACTTGCCCTGGCAGTCATTGCAGATAAACAGCAAGACTGGGGCTCTGCCCTTTAATAGCCTTGAAAAGAGGCACTCTGCTTTTTCTCACTCTCGCACTACAAAAAGCGAAATGAAACGTTGCACTCTCTCTCCTCCAAGGAAGGTGCTAGGCAGGAATTGTCTTGCTGGTCCTCACTTGCCCTGGCAGTCATTGCAGATAAACAGCAAGACTGGGGCTCTGCTCTTTAATAGCCTTGCAAACAGCCAGTGGAGTTTTTCTCCCTCGTGAGTGCCAAACTGCTAAATTGAAACGTTGCACTCTCTCTCCTCGAAGAAAGGTGCTAAGCAGGAATTGTCTTGCTAGTCCTCACTTGCCCGGGCTGTCATTGCAGATAAACAGCAAGACTGGGTCTCTGCCCTTTAATAGCCTTTGAAAAGAGGCACTCTTCTTTTTCTCACTCTCGCAATACAAAAAGCGAAATGAAACGTTGCACTCTCTCTCCTCCAAGGAAGGTGCTAGGCAGGAATTGCCTTGCTGGTCCTCACTTGCCCTGGCAGTCATTGCAGATAAACAGCAAGACTGGGGCTCTGCTCTTTCCTAGCCTTGCAAACAGCCAATGCATTTCATATCCCTTCAGAGCGCCAAACTGCTAAATTGAAACGTTGCGCTCTCTCTCCTCCAAGGAAGGTGCTAGCCAGGAATTCTCTTGCTGGTCCTCACTTGCCCTGGCAGTCATTGCAGATAAACAGCAAGACTGGGGCTCTGCCCTTTAATAGCCTTGCAAACAGGCACTCTGCTTTTTCTCACTCTCGCACTACAAAAAGCGAAATGAAACGTTGCACTCTCTCTCCTCCAAGGAAGGTGCTAGGCAGGAATTGTCTTGCTGGTCCTCACTTGCCCTGGCAGTCATTGCAGATAAACAGCAAGCCTGGGGCTCTGCTCTTTACTAGCCTTGCATACAGGCACTCTGCTTTTTCTCACTCTCGCTCTCCGAACTGCGAAATGAAACGTTGCACTCTCTGTCCTCCAAGGAAGGTGCTAGGCAGGAATTGTCTTGCTGGTCCTCACTTGCCCTGGCAGTCATTGCAGATAAACAGCAACACTGGGGCTCTGCTCTTTAATAGCCTTGCAAACAGCCAGTGCAGTTTGTCTCCATCGTGAGTGCCAAACTGCTAAATTGAAACGTTGCACTCTCTCTCCTCCAAGGAAGGGGCTAAGCAGGAATTGTCTTGCTGGTCCTCACTTGCCCTGGCAGTCATTGCAGATAAACAGCAAGACTGGGGCTCTGCCCTTTAATAGCCTTGAAAAGAGGCACTCTGCTTTTTCTCACTCTCGCACTACAAAAAGCGAAATGAAACGTTACACTCTCTCTCCTCCAAGGAACGTACTAGGCAGGAATTGTCTTGCTGGTCCTCACTTGCCCTGGCAGTCATTGCAGATAAACAGCAAGAGTTGGGCTCTGCTCTTTAATAGCCTTGAAAACAGGCACTCTGCTTTTTCTCACTCTCGCACTACAGAAAGCGAAATGAAACGTTGCACTCTCTCTCCTCCAAGGACGGTGCTAGGCAGGAATTGTCTTGCTGGTCCTCACTTGCCCTGGCAGTCATTGCAGATAAACAGCAAGACTGGGGCTCTGCTCTTTAATAGCCTTGCAAACAGCCAGTGGAGTTTGTCTCCCTCGTGAGGGCCAAACTGCTAAATTGAAACGTTGCACTCTCTCTCCTCCAAGGAAGGTGCTAAGCAGGAATTGTCTTGCTGGTCCTCACTTGCCCGGGCTGTCATTGCAGATAAACAGCAAGACTGGGGCTCTGCTCTTTGCTACCCTTGCAAACAGCCAATGCAGTTCATCTCCCTTCTGAGCGCCAAACTGCTACATTGAAACGTTGCACTCTCTCTCCTCCAAGAAAAGTGCTAGGCAGGAATTGTCTTGCTGGTCCTCACTTGCCCTGGCAGTCATTGCAGATAAACAGGAAGACTGGGGCTCTGCTCTTTAATAGCCTTGAAAACAGGCACTCTGCTTTTTCTCACTCTCGCTCTCCGAACTGCGAAATGAAACGTTGCACTCTCTCTCCTCCAAGAAAGGTGCTAGGCAGGAAATGTCTTGCTGGTCCTCACTTGCCCTGGCGGTCATTGCAGATAAAGAGCAAGAGTTGGGCTCTGCTCTTTAATAGCCTTGAAAACAGGCACTCTGCTTTTTCTCACTCTCGCACTACAAAAAGCGAAATGAAACGTTGCACTCTCTCTCCTCCAAGGAAGGTGCTAGGCAGGAATTGTCTTGCTGGTCCTCACTTGCCCTGGCAGTCATTGCAGATAAACAGCAATACTGGGGCTCTGCTCTTTAATAGCGTTGCAAATAGGCACTCTGCTTTTTCTCACTCTCGCACTACAAAAAGCGAAATGAAACGTTGCACTCTCTCTCCTCCAAGGAACGTGCTAGGCAGGAATTGTCTTGCTGGTCCTCACTTGCCCTGGCAGTCATTGCAGATAAACAGCAAGTTGGGGCTCTGCTCTTTCCTCGCCTTGCAAACAGCCAATGCAGTTCATATCCCTTCTGAGCGCCAAACTGCTAAATTCAAACTTTGCACTCTCTGTCCTCCAAGGAAGGTGCTCGGCAGGAATTGTCTTGCTGGTCCTCACTTGTCCTGGCAGCCATTGCAGATAAACAGCAAGACTGGGGCTCTGCTCTTTAATACCCTTGAAAACAGGCACTGTGCTTTTTCTCACTCTCGCACTAAAAAAAGCGAAATGAAACGCTGCACTCTCTCTCCTCCAAGGAAGCAGCTAGACAGGAATTGTCTTGCTGGTCCTCACTTGCCCTGGCAGTCATTGCAGATAAACAGCAAGTTGGGGCTCTGCTCTTTCCTAGCCTTGCAAACAGCCAATGCAGTTCATATCCCTTCTGAGCGCCAAACTGCTAAATTGAAACGTTGCACTCTCTCTCCTCCAAGGAAGGTGCTAGGCAGGAATTGTCTTGCTGGTCCTCACTTGCCCTGGCAGTCATTGCAGATAAACAGCAAGACTGGGGCTCTGCTCTTTCCTAGCCTTGAAAACAGGCACTCTGCTTTTTCTCACTCTCGCACTACAAAAAGAGAAATGAAACGTTGCACTCTCTTTCCTCCAAGGAAGGTGCTAGGCAGGAATTTTCTTGCTGGTCCTCACTTCCCCTGGCATACATTGCAGATACACAGCAAGACTGGGGCTCTGCTCTTTCCGAGCCTTGAAAACAGGCACTCTGCTTTTTCTCACTCTCGCTCTCTGAACTGCGAAATGCAACGTTACACTATCTCTCCTGCAAGGAAGGTGCTAGGCAGGAATTGTCTTCCTGGTCCTCACTTTCCCTGGCATCCATTGCAGATAAACAGCAAGACTGGGGCTCTGCTCTTTCCTAGCCTTTGAAATAGACACTCTGCTTTTTCTCACTCTGGCACAACAAAAAGCTAAATGAAACGTTGCACTCTCTCTCCTCCAAGGAAGCTGCTAGACAGGAATTGTCTTGCTGGTCCTCAATTGCCCTGGCAGTCATTGCAGATAAACAGCAAGACTGGGGCTCTGCTCTTTCCTAGCCTTGCAAATAGGCACTCTGTTTTTTCTCACTCTCGCACTACAAAAAGCGAAATGAAACGTTGCACTCTCTGTCCTCCAAGGAAGGTGCTAGGCAGGAATTGTCTTCCTGGTCCTCACTTGCACTGGCAGTCATTGCAGATAAACAGCAAGACTGGGGCTCTGCTCTTTAATACTCTTGAAAACAGGCACTCTGCTTTTTCTCACTCTCGCACTAAAAAAAGCGAAATGAAACGCTGCACTCTCTCTCCTCCAAGGAAGCAGCTAGACAGGAATTGCCTTGCTTGTCCTCACTTGCCCTGGCAGTCATTGTAGATAAACAGCAAGACTGGGGCTCTGCTCTTTCCTAGCCTTGAAAACAGGCACTCTGCTTTTTCTCACTCTCGCTCTCCGAACTGCGAAATGAAACGTTACACTATCTCTCCTCCAAGGAAGGTGCTAGGCAGGAATTGTCTTCCTGGTCCTCACTTGCCCTGGCAGTCATTACAGATAAACAGCAAGACTGGGGCTCTGCTCTTTCCTAGCCTTGAAAACAGGCACTCTGCTTTTTCTCACTCTCGCACTACAAAAAGCGAAATGAAACGTTGCACTCTCTTTCCTCCAAGGAAGGTGCTAGGCAGGAATTTTCTTGCTGGTCCTCACTTCCCCTGGCATACATTGCAGATAAACAGCAAGACTGGGGCTCTGCTCTTTCCGAGCCTTGAAAACAGGCACTCTGCTTTTTCTCACTCTCGCTCTCTGAACTGCGAAATGAAACGTTGCACTCTCTCTCCTCCAAGGAAGGTGCTAGGCAGGAATTGTCTTGCTGATCCTCACTTGCCCTGGCAGTCATTGCAGATAAACAGGAAGACTGGGGCTCTGCTTTTTAATAGCCTTGAAAACAGGCACTCTGCTTTTTCTCACTCTCGCTCTCTGAACTGCGAAATGAAACGTTGCACTCTCTCTCCTCCAAGAATGGTGCTAGGCAGGAATTGTCTTGCTGGTCATCACTTGCCCTGGCAGTCATTGCAGATAAACAGCAAGACTGGGGCTCTGCTCTTTAATAGCCTTGAAATAGGCACTCTGCTTTTTCTCACTCTCGCACTACAAAAAGCGAAGTGAAACGTTGCACTCTCTATCCTCCAAGGAAGGTGCTATGCAGGAATTGTCTTGCTGGTCCTCACTTGCCCTGGCAGTCATTGCAGATAAACAGCAAGCCTGGGGCTCTGCTCTTTCTTAGCCTTGCGTACAGGCACTCTGCTTTTTCTCTCTCTCGCACTACAAAAAGCTAAATGAAACGCTGCACTCTCTCTCCTCCACGGAAGGTGCTAGGCAGGAATTGTCTTGCTGCTCCTCACTTGCCCTGCAAATAGCCAATGAAGTTTCTCTCCCTGTTGAGCGCCAAACTGCTAAATTGATACGTTGCGCTATCTCTCCTCCAAGGAAGGTGCTAGGCTGGAATTGTCTTGCTGGTCCTCACTTGCCCTGGCAGTCATTGCAGATGAAGAGCAAGACTCGGGCTCTGCTCTTTCCTAGCCTTGCAAACAGCCAATGCAGTTCATCTCCCTCGTGAGAGCCAAACTGCTAAATTGAAACGTTGCACTCTCTCTCCTCCAAGGAAGGTGCTAGGCACGAATTGTCTTGCTAGTCCTCAGTTGCCCGGGCTGTCATTGCAGATAAACAGCAAGACTGGGGTCTGCTCTTTGGTAGCCTTGCATACAGGCACTCTGCTTTTTCTCACTCTCGCACTACAAAAAGCTAAATGAAACGTTACACTATCTCTCCTCCAAGGAAGGTGCTAGGCAGGAATTGTCTTCCTGGTCCTCACTTTCCCTGGCATCCATTGCAGATAAACAGCAAGACTGGGGCTCTGCTCTTTCCTAGCCTTTGAAATAGACACTCTGCTTTTTCTCACTCTGGCACAACAAAAAGCTAAATGAAACGTTGCACTCTCTCTCCTCCAAGGAAGCTGCTAGACAGGAATTGTCTTGCTGGTCCTCACTTGCCCTGGCAGTCATTGCAGATAAACAGCAAGACTGGGGCTCTGCTCTTTCCTAGCCTTGCAAATAGGCACTCTGTTTTTTCTCACTCTCGCACTACAAAAAGCGAAATGAAACGTTGCACTCTCTGTCCTCCAAGGAAGGTGCTAGGCAGGAATTGTCTTCCTGGTCCTCACTTGCACTGGCAGTCATTGCAGATAAACAGCAAGACTGGGGCTCTGCTCTTTCCTAGCCTTGCAAACAGCCAATGCAGTTCATCTCCCTTCTGAGCGCCAAACTGCTAAATTGAAATGTTGCACTCTCTGTCCTCCAAGGAAGGTGCTAGGCAGGAATTGTCTTGCTAGTCCTCACTTGCCCTGGCAGTCATTGCAGATAAACAGCAAGACTGGGGCTCTGCTCTTTAATAGCCTTGCAAACAGGCACTCTGTTTTTTCTCACTCTCGCACTACAAAAAGCGAAATGAAACGTTGCACTCTCTGTCCTCCTAGGAAGGTGCTCGGCAGGAATTGTCTTCCTGGTCCTCACTTTCCCTGGCACTCATTGCAGATAAACAGCAAGACTGGGGCTCTGCTCTTTAATAGCCTTCAAAACACGCACTCTGCTTTTTCTCACTCTCGCACTACAAAAAGCTAAATGAAATGATGCACTCTCTGTCCTCCAAGGAAGGTGCTAGGCAGGAATTGTCTTCCTGGTCCTCAGTTGCCCTGGCAGTCATTGCAGATAAACAGCAAGACTGGGGCTCTGCTCTTTCCTAGCCTTGCAAACAGCCAATGGAGTTCATCTCGCTTCTGAGCGCCAAACTGCTAAATTGAAACGTTGCACTCTCTCTCCTCCAAGGAAGGTGCTAGGCAGGAATTGTCTTGCTGATCCTCACTTACCCTGGCAGTCATTGCACATAAACAGCAAGCCTGGGGCTCTGCTCTTTAATAGCCTTGAAATAGGCACTCTGCTTTTTCTCACTCTCGCACTACAAAAAGCGAAATGAAACGTTGCACTCTCTCTCCTCCACGGAAGGTGCTAGGCAGGAATTGTCTTGCTGGTCCTCACTTGCCCTGGCAGTCATTGCAGATAAACAGCAAGACTGGGGCTCTGCTCTTTCCTAGCCTTGAAAACGGGCACTCTGCTTTTTCTCACTCTCGCTCTCTGAGCTGCGAAATGAAATGTTGCACTCTCTCTCCTCCAAGAATGGTGCTAGGCAGGAATTGTCTTGCTGGTCCTCACTTGCCCTGGCAGTCATTGCAGATAAACAGCAAGACTGGGGCTCTGCTCTTTAATAGCCTTCAAAACAGGCACTCTGCTTTTTCTCACTCTGGCACAACAAAAAGCGAAATGAAACGTAGCACTCTCTTTCCTCCAAGGAAGGTGCTAGGCAGGAATTGTCTTGCTGGTCCCCTCTTGCCCTGGCAGTCATTGCAGATAAACAGCAAGACTGGGGCTCTGCTCTTTCCTAGCCTTGCAAACAGGCACTCTGCTTTTTCTCACTCTCGCTCTCCGAACTGCGAAATGAAACGTTGCACTCTCTCTCCTTCAAGGAAGGGGCTAGGCAGGAATTGTCTTGCTGGTCCTCACTTGCCCTGGCAGTCATTGCAGATAAACAGCGAGACTGGGGCTCTGCTCTTTAATAGCCTTCAAAACACGCACTCTGCTTTTTCTCACTCTCGCACTACAAAAAGCGAAATGAAACGTTGCACTCTCTTTCCTCCAAGGAAGGTGCTAGGCAGGAATTGTCTTGCTGGTCCTCACTTGCCATGGCAGTCATTGCAGATAAACTGCAAGACTGGGGCTCTGCTCTTTCCTAGACTTGCAAATAGCCAATGAATTTTCTCTCCCTGTTGAGCGCCAAACTGATAAATTGAAACGTTGCGCTATCTCTCCTCCAAGGAAGGTGCTAGGCAGGAATTGTCTTCCTGGTCCTCACTTGCACTGGCAGTCATTGCAGATAAACAGCAAGACTGGGGCTCTGCTCTTTAAAATCCTTGAAAACAGGCACTCTGCTTTTTCTCACTCTCGCTCTCCGAACTGCGAAATGAAACGTTGCACTCTCTCTCCTCCAAGAAAGGTGCTAGGCAGGAATTGTCTTGATGGTCCTCACTTGCCCTGGCGGTCATTGCAGATAAACAGCAAGACTGGGGCTCTGCTCTTTCCTAGCCTTGCAAACAGCCAATGGAGTTCATCTCGCTTCTGAGCGCCAAACTGCTAAATTGAAACGTTGCACTCTCTCTCCTCCAAGGAAGGTGCTAGGCAGGAATTGTCTTGCTGGTCCTCACTTACCCTGGCAGTCATTGCACATAAACAGCAAGCCTGGGGCTCTGCTCTTTAATAGCCTTGAAATAGGCACTCTGCTTTTTCTCACTCTCGCACTACAAAAAGCGAAATGAAATGTTGCACTCTCTCTCCTCCAAGAATGGTGCTAGGCAGGAATTGTCTTGCTGGTCCTCACTTGCCCTGGCAGTCATTGCAGATAAACAGCAAGACTGGGGCTCTGCTCTTTAATAGCCTTGAAATAGGCACTCTGCTTTTTCTCACTCTCGCACTACAAAAAGCGAAGTGAAACGTTGTAATCTCTATCCTCCAAGGAAGGTGCTAGGCAGGAATTGTCTTGCTGGTCCTCACTTGCCCTGGCAGTCATTGCAGATAAACAGCAAGACTGGGGCTCTGCTCTTTAATAGCCTTGCAAATAGGCACTCTGCTTTTTCTCACTCTCGCTCTCTGAACTGCGAAATGAAACGTTGCACTCTCTCTCCCCCAAGGAAGGTGCTAGGCACGAATTGTCTTGCTGGTCCTCACTTGCACTGGCAGTCATTGCAGATAAACAGCAAGACTGGGGTCTGCTCTTTGGTAGCCTTACAAACAGCCAATGCAGTTTATCTCCCTTCTGAGTGCCAAACTGCTAAATTGAAACGTTGCACTCTCTGTCCTCCAAGAAAGGTGCTAGGCAGGAATTCGCTTGCTGGTCCTCACTTGCCCTGGCAGTCATTGCAGATAAACAGCCAGACTGGGTTCTGCTCTTTAATAGCCTTGAAAACAGGCACTCTGCTTTTTCTCACTCTCGCTCTCCGAGCTGCGAAATGAAACGTTGTACCCTCTCTCCACAAAGGAAGGTGCTAGGCAGGAATTACCTTGCTGGTCCTCACTTGCCCTGGCAGTCATTGCAGATAAACAGTAAGACTGGGGCTCTGCTCTTTACTAGCCTTCAATACAGGCACTCTGCTTTTTCTCAATCTCGCACTACAAAAAGCTAAATGAAACGTTGCACTCTCTCTCCTCCAAGGAAGGTGCTCAGCAGGAATTGTCTTCCTCGTCCTCACTTTCTCTGGCATCCATTGCAGATAAACAGCAAGACTGGGGCTCTGCTCTATCCTAGCCTTTGAAATAGGCACTCTGCTTTTTCTCACTCTGGCACAACAAAAAGCTAAATGAAACGCTGCACTCTCTCTCCTCCAAGGAAGGTGCTAGGCAGGAATTGTCTTGCTGATCCTCACTTGTCCTGGCAGTCATTGCAGATAAACAGCAAGACTGGGGCTCTGCTCTTTAATAGTCTTGCAAATAGGCACTCAGCTTTTTCTCACTCTCGCACTACAAAAAGCGAAGTGAAACGTTGCACTCTCTATCCTCCAAGGAAGGTGCTAGGCAGGAATTGTCTTGCTGGTCCTCACTTGCCCTGGCAGTCATTGCAGATAAACAGCAAGACTGGGACTCTGCTCTTTCCTAGCCTTGCAAACAGCCAATGCAGTTCATCTCCCTTCTGAGCGCCAAACTACTAAGTTGAAACGTTGCACTCTATGTCCTCCAAGGAAGGTGCTAGGCAGGAATTGTCTTGCTGGTCCTCACTTGCCCTGGCAGTCATTGCAGATAAACAGCAAGACTGGGGCTCTGCTCTTTCCTAGCCTTGCAAATAGGCACTCTGCTTTTTCTCACTCTCGCACTACAAAAAGCGAAATGAAACGTTGCACTCTCTCTCCTCCAAGAAAGGTGCTAGGCAGGAATTGTCTTGCTGGTCCTCACTTGCCATGGCAGTCATTGCAGATAAACTGCAAGACTGAGGCTCTGCTCTTTCCTAGACTTGCAAATAGCCAATGCATTTTTTCTCCCTGTTGAGCGCCAAACTGATAAATTGAAACGTTGCGCTATCTCTCCTCCAAGGAAGGTGCTAGGCAGGAATTCTCTTGCTGGTCCTCACTTGCCCTGGCAGTCATTGCAGATAAACAGCAAGACTGGGGCTCTGCTCTTTTATAGCCTTCAAAACAGGCACTCTGCTTTTTCTCACTCTCGCACTACAAAAAGCGAAATGAAACGTTGCGCTCTCTGTCCTCCAAGGAAGGTGCTAGGCAGGAATTGTCTTCCTGGTCGTCACTTGCACTGGCAGTCATTGCAGATAAACAGCAAGACTGGGGCTCTGCTCTTTAATAACCTTGAAAACAGGCACTCTGCTTCTTCTCACTCTCGCTCTCCGAACTGCGAAATGAAACGTTGCACTCTCTCTCCTCCAAGAAAGGTGCTAGGCAGGAATTGTCTTGATGGTCCTCACTTGCCCTGGCGGTCATTGCAGATAAACAGCAAGACTGGGGCTCTGCTCTTTCCTAGCCTTTAAAACAGTCAATGGAGTTCATCTCGCTTCTGAGCGCCAAACTGCTAAATTGAAACGTTGCACTCTCTCTTTTCCAAGGAAGGTGCTAGGCAGGAATTGTCTTGCTGATCCTCACTTGCACTGGCAGTCATTGCAGATAAACAGCAAGACTGGGGCTCTGCTCTTTAATAGCCTTCAAAACAGGCACTCTGCTTTTTCTCACTCTCGCACTACAAAAAGCGAAATGAAACGTTGCACTCTCTCTCCTCCACGGAAGGTGCTAGGCAGGAATTGTCTTGCTGGTCCTCACTTGCCCTGGCAGTCATTGCAGATAAACAGCAAGACTGGGGCTCTGCTCTTTCCTAGCCTTGAAAACAGGCACTCTGTTTTTTCTCCCTCTCGCACTATAAAAAGCGAAATGAAACGTTGCACTCTCTGTCCTCCTAGGAAGGTGCTAGGCAGGAATTGTCTTCCTGGTCCTCACTTGCACTGGCAGTCATTGCAGATAAACAGCGAGACTGGGGCTCTGCTCTTTAATAGCCTTGAAAACAGGCACTCTGCTTTTTCTCACTCTCGCTCTCTGAACTGCGAAATGAAACGTTGCACTCTCTCTCCCCCAAGGTAGGTGCTAGGCACGAATTGTCTTGCTGGTCCTCACTTGCCCGGGCTGTCATTGCAGAGAAACATCAAGACTGGGGCTCTGCTCTTTGGTAGCCTTGCAAACAGCCAATGCATTTCATCTCCCTTCTGAGCGCCAAACTGCTAAATTGAAACGTTGCACTCTCTGTCCTCCAAGAAAGGTGCTAGGCAGGAATTGTCTTGCTGGTCCTCACTTGCCCTGGCAGTCATTGCAGATAAACAGCAAGACTGGGGCTCTGCTCTTTCCTAGCCTTGAAAAGAGGTACTCTGCTTTTTCTCACTCTCGCTCTCCGAACTGCGAAATGAAACGTTGCACCCTCTCTCCACAAAGGAAGGTGCTAGGCAGGAATTACCTTGCTGGTCCTCACTTGCCCTGGCAGTCATTGCAGATAAACAGCAAGACTGGGGCTCTGCTCTTTACTAGCCTTCAATACAGGCACTCTGCTTTTTCTCACTCTCGCACTACAAGAAGCTAAATGAAACGTTGCACTCTCTGTCCTCCAAGGAAGGTGCTCGGCAGAAATTATCTTCCTGGTCCTCACTTTCCCTGGCACTCATTGCAGATAAACAGCAAGACTGGGGCTCTGCTCTTTCCTAGCCTTTGAAATAGGCACTCTGCTTTTTCTCACTCTGGCACAACAAAAAGCTAAATGAAACACTGCACTCTCTCTCCTCCAAGGAAGGTGCTAGGCAGGAATTGTCTTGCTGGTCCTCACTTGCTCTGGCAGTCATTGCAGATAAACAGCAAGACTGGGGCTCTGCTCTTTCCTAGCCTTGCAAACAGCCAATGAAGTTCATCTCCCTTCTGAGCGCCAAACAGCTAAATTGAAACGTTGCACTCTCTCCCCTCCAAGGAAGGTGCTAGGCAGGAATTGTCTTGCTGGTCCTCACTTGCCCTGGCAGTCATTGCAGATAAACAGCAAGACTGGGGCTCTGCTCTTTCCTAGCCTTGCAAACAGGCACTCTGCTTTTTCTCACTCTGGCACAACAAATAGCTAAATGAAACGCTGCACTCTCTCTCCTCCAAGGAAGGTGCTAGGCAGGAATTGTCTTGCTGGTCCTCACTTGCCCTGGCAGTCATTGCAGATAACCAGCAAGACTGGGGCTCTGCTCTTTAATAGCCTTGCAAACAGGCACTCTGTTTTTTCTCACTCTCGCACTACAAAAAGCGAAATGAAACGTTGCACTCTCTGTCCTCCAAGGAAGGTGCTCGGCAGGAATTGTCTTCCTGGTCCTCACTTTTCCTGGGACTCATTGCAGATAAACAGCAAGACTGGGGCTCTGCTCTTTAATAGCCTTGCAAATAGGCACTCTGCTTTTTCTCACTCTCGCACTACAAAAAGCTAAATGAAACGTTGCACTCTCTTTCCTCCAAGGAAGGTGCTAGGCAGGAATTGTCTTGCTGGTCCTCTCTTGCCCTGGCAGTCATTGCAGATAAACAGCAAGACTGGGGCTCTGCTCTTTCCTAGCCTTGCAAACAGGCACTCTGCTTTTTCTCACTCTCGCTCTCCAAACTGCGAAATGAAACGTTACACTATCTCTCCGCCAAGGAAGGTGCTAGGCAGGAATTGTCTTGCTGGTCCTCACTTGCCCTGGCAGTCATTGCAGATAAACAGCAAGACTGGGGCTCTGCTCTTTAATAGCCTTCAAAACAGGCACTCTGTTTTTTCTCACTCTCGCACTACAAAAAGCGAAATGAAACGTTGCACTCTGTCCTCCAAGGAAGGTGCTAGGCAGGAATTGTCTTGCTGGTCCTCACTTCCCCTGGCAGTCATTGCAGAGAAACAGCAAGACTGGGGCTCTGCTCTTTAATAGCCTTGAAAACAGGCACTCTGCTTTTTCTCACCCTCGCTCTCCGAACTGCGAAATGAAACGTTGCACTCTCTCGCCTCCAAGAAAGGTGCTAGGCAGGAATTGTCTTGCTGGTCCTCACTTGCCCTGGCAGTCATTGCAGATAAACAGCAAGACTGGGGCTCTGCTCTTTCCTAGCCTTGCAAACAGCCAATGGAGTTCATCTCGCTTCTGAGCGCCAAACTGCTAAATTGAAACGTTGCACTCTCTCTCCTCAAAGGAAGGTGCTAGGCAGGAATTGTCTTGCTGATCCTCACTTGCCCTGGCAGTCATTGCAGATAAACAGCAAGACTGGGGCTCTGCTCTTTAATAACCTTGAAAACAGGCACTCTGCTTTTTCTCACTCTCGCTCTCTGAACTGCGAAATGAAACGTTGCACTCTCTCTCCTCCAAGAATGGTGCTACGCAGGAATTGTCTTGCTGGTCCTCACTTCCCATGGCAGTCATTGCAGATAAACTGCAAGACTGGGCCTCTGCTCTTTCCTAGACTTGCAAATAGCCAATGAATTTTCTCTCCCTGTTGAGCGCCAAACTGCTAAATTGAAACGTTGCACTCTCTGTCCTCCAAGGAAGGTGCTAGGCAGGAATTATCTTGCTGGTCCTCACTTGCCCTGGCAGTCATTGCAGATAAACAGCAAGACTGGGGCTCTGCTCTTTACTAGCCTTGAAAACAGGCACTCTGCTTTTTCTCACTCTCGCTCTCCGAACTGAGAAATGAAACGTTGCACTCTCTCTCCTCCAAGGAAGGTGCTCGGTTGGAATTGTCTTCCTGGTCCTCGCTTGCCCTGGCATCCATTGCAGATAAACAGCAAGACTGGGGCTCTGCTCTTTCCTAGCCTTTGAAATAGGCACTCTGCTTTTTCTCACTCTGGCACAACAAAAAGCAAAATGAAACGTTGCACTCTCTCTCCTCCAAGGAAGGTGCTCGGTTGGAATTGTCTTCCTGGTCCTCTCTTGCCCTGGCAGTCATTGCAGATAAACAGCAAGACTGGGGCTCTGCTCTTTCCTAGCCTTGCAAACAGGCACTCTGCTTTTTCTCACTCTCGCTCTCCGAACTGCGAAATGAAACGTTGCACTCTCTCTCCTCCAAGAAAGGTGCTAGGCAGGAATTGTCTTACTGGTCCTCACTTGCCCTGGCAGTCATTGCAGATAAACAGCAAGACTGGGGCTCTGCTCTTTCCTAGCCTTGCAAACAGCCAATGCAGTTCATCTCGCTTCTGAGCGCCAAACTGCTAAATTGAAACGTTGCACTCTCTCTCCTCCAAGGAAGGTGCTAGGCAGGAATTGTCTTGCTGATCCTCACTTGCCCTGGCAGTGATTGCAGATAAACAGCAAGACTGGGGCTCTGCTCTTTCCTAGCCTTGAAAACAGGCACTCTGCTTTTTCTCACTCTCGCTCTCGGAACTGGGAAATGAAACGTTGCACTCTCTCTCCTCCAAGAATGGTGCTAGGCAGGAATTGTCTTGCTGGTCCTCACTTCCCATGGCAGTCATTGCAGATAAACTGCAAGACTGGGTCTCTGCTCTTTCCTAGACTTGCAAATAGCCAATGAATTTTCTCTCCCTGTTGAGCGCCAAACTGATAAAGTGAAACGTTGCACTCTCTGTCCTCCAAGGAAGATGCTAGGCAGGAATTGTCTTGCTGGTCCTCACTTGCCCTGGCAGTCATTGCAGATAAACAGCAAGACTGGGGTTCTGCTCTTTCCTAGCCTTGCAAAGAGCCAAAGCAGTTCATCTCCCTTCTGAGCGCCAAACTGCTAAATTGAAACGTTGCACTCTCTCTCCTCCAAGGAAGGTGCTAGGCAGGAACTGTCTTGCTGGTCCTCACTTGCCCTGGCACTCATTGCAGATAAACAGCAAGACTGGGGCTCTGCTCTTTAATAGCCTTGAAAACAGGCACTCTGCTTTTTCTCTCTCTCGCTCTCTGAGCTGCGAAATGAAATGTTGCACTCTCTGTCCTCCTAGGAAGGTGCTAGGCAGGAATTGTCTTGCTGGTCCTCACTTGCCCTGGCAGTCATTGCAGATAAACAGCAAGACTGGAGCTCTGCTCTTTAATAGCCTTGAAATAGGCACTCTGCTTTTTCTCACTCTCGCACTACAAAAAGCGAAGTGAAACGTTGCACTCTCTATCCTCCAAGGAAGGTGCTAGGCAGGAATTGTCTTGCTGGTCCTCACTTGCCCTGGCAGTCATTGCAGATAAACAGCAAGACTGGGGCTCTGCTCTTTAATAGCCTTGCAAATAGGCACTCTGTTTTTTCTCCCTCTTGCACTACAAAAAGCGAAATGAAACATTGCACTCTCTGTCCTTCTAGGAAGGTGCTAGGCAGGAATTGTCTTCCTGGTCCTCACTTGCCCTGGCAGTCATTGCAGATAAACAGCGAGACTGGGGCTCTGCTCTTTAATAGCCTTGCAAACAGCCAATGCAGTTCATCTCCATTCTGAGCGCCAAACTGCTAAATTGAAACGTTGCACTCTCTCTCCTCCAAGGAAGGTGCTAGGCAGGAACTGTCTTGCTGGTCCTCACTTGCCCTGGCAGTCATTGCAGATAAATACCAAGACTGGGGCTCTCCTCTTTAATAGCCTTGAAAACAGGCACTCTGCTTTTTCTCCCTCTCGCTCTCCGAACTGCGAAATGAAACGTTGCACTCTCTCTCCTCCTAGGAAGGTGCTAGGCAGGAATTGTCTTCCAGGTCCTCACTTTCCCTGGCACTCATTTCAGATAAACAGCAAGACTGGGGCTCTGCTCTTTCCTAGCCTTGCAAACAGGCACTCTACTTTTTCTCACTCTGGCACAACAAAAAGCTAAATGAAACGCTGCACTCTCTCTCCTCCAAGGAAGGTGCTAGGCAGAAATTGTCTTCCTGGTCCTCACTTGCACTGGCAGTCATTGCAGATAAACAGCAAGACTGGGGCTCTGCTCTTTAATAGCCTTGAAAACAGGCACTCTGCTTTTTCTCACTCTCGCTCTCCGAACTGCGAAATGAAATGTTGCACTCTCTCTCCTCCAAGAAAGGTGCTAGGCAGGAATTGTCTTGGTGGTCCTCACTTGCCCTGGCGGTCATTGCAGATAAACAGCAAGACTGGGGCTCTGCTCTTTCCTAGCCTTGCAAACAGCCAATGGAGTTCATCTTGCTTACTGAGCGCCAAACTGCTAAATTGAAACGTTGCACTCTCTCTCCTCCAAGGAAGGTGCTAGGCAGGAATTGTCTTGCTGATCCTCACTTGCCCTGGCAGTCATTGCAGATAAACAGCAAGACTGGGGCTCTGCTCTTTAATAGCATTGAAAACAGGCACTCTGCTTTTCCTCACTCTGGCACAACAAAAAGCTAAATGAAACGTTGCACTCTCTCTCCTCCAAGGAAGCTGCTAGACAGGAATTGCCTTGCTGGTCCTCACTTTCCCTGGCATCCATTGCAGATAAACAGCAAGACTGGGGCTCTGCTCTTTCCTAGCCTTGCAAACAGCCAAAGCAGTTCATCTCCCTTCTGAGCGCCAAACTGCTAAATTGAAACGTTGCACTCTCTGTCCTCCAAGGAAGGTGCTAGGCAGGAACTGTCTTGCTGGTCCTCACTTGCCCTGGCAGTCATTGCAGATAAACAGCAAGACTGGGGCTCTGCTCTTTAATAGCCTTGAAAACAGGCACTCTGCTTTTTCTCACTCTCGCTCTCTGAACTGCGAAATGAAACGTTGCACTTTCTCTCCCCCAAGGAAGGTGCTAGGCACGAATTGTCTTGCTGGTCCTCACTTGCCCGGGCTGTCATTGCAGATAAACAGCAAGACTGGGGCTCTGCTCTTTACTAGCCTTGCATACAGGCACTCTGCTTTTTCTCACTCTCGCACTAAAAAAGCGAAATGAAACGTTGCACTCTCTCTCCTCCAAGGAAGGTGCTCGGCAGGAATTGTCTTCCTGGTCCTCACTTTCCCTGGCACTCATTGTAGATAAACAGCAAGACTGGGGCTCTCCTCTTTCCTAGCCTTTGAAATAGGCACTCTGCTTTTTCTCACTCTGGCACAACAAAAAGCTAAATGAAACGCTGCACTCTCTCTCCTCCAAGGAAGGTGCTAGGCAGGAATTGTCTTGCTGGTCCTCACTTGCCCTGGCAGTCATTGCAGATAAACAGCAAGACTGGGGCTCTGCTCTTTCCTAGCCTTGCATACAGGCACTCTGCTTTTTCTCACTCTCGCACTACAAAAAGCTAAATGAAACGTTGGACTCTCTCTCCCCCAAGGAAGGTGCTAGGCACGACTTTTCTTGCTGGTCCTCACTTGCCCGGGCTGTCATTACAGATAAACAGCAAGACTGCGGCTCTGCTCTTTGCTAGGCTTGCAAACAGCCAATGCAGTTCATCTCCGTCGTGAGTGCCAAACTGCTAAATTGAAACATTGCACTCTATGTCCTCCAAGAAAGGTGCTAGGCAGGAATTGGCTTGCTGGTCCTCACTTGCCCTGGCAGTCATTGCAGATAAACAGCAAGACTGGGGCTCTGCTCTTTCCTAGCCTTGAAAACAGGCACTCTGCTTTTTCTCACTCTCGCACTACAAAAATCGAAATGAAACGTTGCACGCTCTTTCCTCCAAGGAAGGTGCTAGGCAGGAATTATCTTGCTGGTCCTCACTTGCCCTGGCAGTCATTGCAGATAAACAGCAAGACTAGGGCTCTGCTCTTTCCTAGCCTTGCAAATAGCCAATGAATTTTCTCTCCCTGTTGAGCGCCAAACTGCTAAATTGAATCGTTGCGCTCTCTGTCCTCCAAGGAAGGTGCTAGGCAGGAATTGTCTTGCTGGTCCTCACTTGCCCTGGCAGTCATTGCAGATAAACACCAAGACTGGGGCTCTGCTGTTTAATAGCCTTGAAAACAAGCACTCTGCTTTTTCTCAATCTCGTTCTCCGAACTGCGAAATGAAACGTTGCACTCTCTCTCCACCAAGGAAGGTGCTAGGCAGGAATTGTCTTGCTGGTCCTCACTTGCCCTGGCAGTCATTGCAGATAAACAGCAAGACTGGGGCTCTGCTCTTTCCTAGCCTTGAAAACAGGCACTTTGCTTTTTCTCACTCTCGCTCTCCGAACTGCGAAATGAAACGTTACACTATCTCTCCTCCAAGGAAGGTGCTAGGCAGGAATTGTCTTGCTGGTCCTCACTTGCCCTGGCAGTCATTGCAGATAAACAGCAAGACTGGGGCTCTGCTCTTTAATACCCTTCAAAACAGGCACTCTGCTTTTTCTCACTCTCGCACTACAAAAAGCGAAATGAAACGTTGCACTCTCTTTCCTCCAAGGAAGGTGCTAGGCAGGAATTGTCTTGCTGGTCCTCACTTGCCCTGGCAGTCATTGCAGATAAACAGCAAGACTGGGGCTCTGCTCTTTCCTAGCCTTGAAAACAGGCACTCTGCTTTTTCTCACTCTCGCTCTCTGAACTGCGAAATGAAACGTTGCTCTCTCTCTCCTCCAAGGAAGGTGATAGGCAGGAATTGTCTTGCTGGTCCTCACTTGCTCTGGCAGTCATTGCAGATAAACAGCAAGACTGGGGCTCTGCTCTTTCCTAGCCTTGCATACAGGCACTCTGCTTTTTCTCACTCTCGCACTACAAAATCTAAATGAAATGTTACACTATCTCTCCTCCAAGGAAGGTGCTAGGCAGGAATTGTCTTGCTGGTCCTCACTTGCCCTGGCAGTCATTGCAGATAAACAGCAAGACTGGGGCTCTGCTCTTTCCTAGCCTTGCATACAGGCACTCTGCTTTTTCTCACTCTCGCACTACAAAATCTAAATGAAATGTTACACTATCTCTCCTCCAAGGAAGGTGCTAGGCAGGAATTGTCTTGCTGGTCCTCACTTGCCCTGGCAGTCATTGCAGATAAACAGCAAGACTGGGGCTCTGCTCTTTCCTAGACTTGCAAATAGCCAATGAAGTTTCTCTCCCTGTTGAGCGCCAAACTGCTAAATTGAAACGTTGCGCTCTCTCTCCTCCAAGGAAGGTGCTAGGCAGGAATTGTCTTGCTGGGCCTCACTTGCCCTGGCAGTCATTGCAGATAAACAGCAAGACTGCGGCTCTGCTCTTTGGTAGCCTTGCAAACAGCCAATGAAGTTCATCTCCCTTCTGAGCGCCAAACTACTAAATTGAAACGTTGCACTCTATGTCCTCCAAGGAAGGTGCTCAGCAGGAATTGTCTTCCTGGTCCTCACTTTCCCTGGCATCCATTGCAGATAAACAGCAAGACTGGGGCTCTGCTCTTTCCTAGCCTTTGAAATAGGCACTCTGCTTTTTCTCACTCTGGCACAACAAAAAGCTAAATGAAACGCTGCACTCTCTCTCCTCCAAGGAAGGTGCTAGGCAGGAATTGTCTTGCTGATCCTCACTTGTCCTGGCAGTCATTGCAGATAAACAGCAAGACTGGGGCTCTGCTCTTTAATAGTCTTGCAAATAGGCACTCAGCTTTTTCTCACTCTCGCACTATAAAAAGCGAAGTGAAACGTTGCACTCTCTATCCTCCAAGGAAGGTGCTAGGCAGGAATTGTCTTGCTGGTCCTCACTTACCCTGGCAGTTATTGCAGATAAACAGCAAGACTGGGGCTCTGCTCTTTACTAGCCTTGAAAACAGGCACTCTGTTTTTTCTCCCTCTCGCACTATAAAAAGCGAAATGAAACGTTGCACTCTCTGTCCTCCTAGGAAGGTGCTAGGCAGGAATTGTCTTCCTGGTCCTCACTTGCACTGGCAGTCATTGCAGATAAACAGCGAGACTGGGGCTCTGCTCTTTAATAGCCTTGAAAACAGGCACTCTGCTTTTTCTCACTCTCGCTCTCTGAACTGCGAAATGAAACGTTGCACTCTCTCTCCCCCAAGGAAGGTGCTAGGCACGAATTGTCTTGCTGGTCCTCACTTGCCCGGGCTGTCATTGCAGAGAAACATCAAGACTGGGGTCTGCTCTTTGGTAGCCTTGCAAACAGCCAATGCAGTTCATCTCCCTTCTGAGCGCCAAACTGCTAAATTGAAACGTTGCACTCTCTGTCCTCCAAGAAAGGTGCTAGGCAGGAATTGGCTTGCTGGTCCTCACTTGCCCTGGCAGTCATTGCAGATAAACAGCAAGACTGGGGCTCTGCTCTTTCCTAGCCTTGAAAACAGGTACTCTGCTTTTTCTCACTCTCGCTCTCCGAACTGCGAAATGAAACGTTGCACCCTCTCTCCACAAAGGAAGGTGCTAGGCAGGAATTACCTTGCTGGTCCTCACTTGCCCTGGCAGTCATTGCAGATAAACAGCAAGACTGGGGCTCTGCTCTTTACTAGCCTTCAATACAGGCACTCTGCTTTTTCTCACTCTCGCACTACAAGAAGCTAAATGAAACGTTGCACTCTCTGTCCTCCAAGGAAGGTGCTCGGCAGAAATTATCTTCCTGGTCCTCACTTTCCCTGGCACTCATTGCAGATAAACAGCAAGACTGGGGCTCTGCTCTTTCCTAGCCTTTGAAATAGGCACTCTGCTTTTTCTCACTCTGGCACAACAAAAAGCTAAATGAAACACTGCACTCTCTCTCCTCCAAGGAAGGTGCTAGGCAGGAATTGTCTTGCTGGTCCTCACTTGCCCTGGCAGTCATTGCACATAAACAGCAAGACTGGGGCTCTGCTCTTTCCTAGCCTTGCAAACAGCCAATGAAGTTCATCTCCCTTCTGAGCGCCAAACTGCTAAATTGAAACGTTGCACTCTCTGTCCTCCAAGGAAGGTGCTAGGCAGGAATTGTCTTGCTGGTCCTCACTTGCCCTGGCAGTCATTGCAGATAACCAGCAAGACTGGGGCTCTGCTCTTTAATAGCCTTGAAAACAGGCACTCTGCTTTTTCTCACTCTCAATCTCCGAACTGCGAAATGAAACGTTGCACTCTCTCTCCTCCAAGGAAGGTGCTAGGCAGGAATTGTCTTGCTGGTCCTCACTTGCCCTGGCAGTCATTGCAGATAAACAGCAAGACTGGGGCTCTGCTCTTTCCTAGCCTTGCAAACAGCCAAAGCAGTTCATCTCCCTTCTGAGCGCCAAACTGCTAAATTGAAACGTTGCACTCTCTGTCCAACAAGGAAGGTGCTAGGCAGGAACTGTCTTGCTGGTCCTCACTTGCCCTGGCAGTCATTGCAGATAAACAGCAAGACTGGGGCTCTGCTCTTTAATAGCCTTGCAAACAGGCACTCTGTTTTTTCTCACTCTCGCACTACAAAAAGCGAAATGAAACATTGCACTCTCTGTCCTCCAAGGAAGGTGCTCGGCAGGAATTGTCTTCCTGGTCCTCACTTTCCCTGGCACTCATTGCAGATAAACAGCAAGACTGGGGCTCTGCTCTTTAATAGCCTTGCAAATAGGCACTCTGCTTTTTCTCACTCTCGCACTACAAAAAGCGAAATGAAACGTTGCACTCTCTGTCCTCCAAGGAAGGTGCTAGGCAGGAATTGTCTTCCTGGTCCTCAGTTGTCCTGGCAGTCATTGCAGATAAACAGCAAGACTGGGGCTCTGCTCTTTAATAGCCTTCAAAACAAACACTCTGCTTTTTCTCACTCTGGCACAACAAAAAGCGAAATGAAACGTTGCACTCTCTTTCCTCCAAGGAAGGTGCTAGGCAGGAATTGTCTTGCTGGTCCTCTCTTGCCCTGGCAGTCATTGCAGATAAACAGCAAGACTGGGGCTCTGCTCTTTCCTAGCCTTGCAAACAGGCACTCTGCTTTTTCTCACTCTCGCTCTCCAAACTGCGAAATGAAACGTTACACTCTCTCTCCGCCAAGGAAGGTGCTAGGCAGGAATTGTCTTGCTGGTCCTCACTTGCCCTGGCAGTCATTGCAGATAAACAGCAAGACTGGGGCTCTGCTCTTTAATAGCCTTCAAAACAGGCACTCTGTTTTTTCTCACTCTCGCACTACAAAAAGCGAAATGAAACGTTGCACTCTGTCCTCCAAGGAAGGTGCTAGGCTGGAATTGTCTTCCCGGTCCTCACTTGCCCTGGCGGTCATTGCAGATAAACAGCAAGACTGGGGCTCTGCTCTTTCCTAGCCTTGCAAACAGCCAATGGAGTTCATCTCGCTTCTGAGCGCCAAACTGCTAAATTGAAACGTTGCACTCTCTCTCCTCCAAGGAAGGTGCTAGACAGGAATTGCCTTGCTGGCCCTCACTTGCCCTGGCAGTCATTGCAGATAAACAGCAAGACTGGGGCTCTGCTCTTTCCTAGCCTTGAAAACAGGCACTCTGCTTTTTCTCACTCTCGCACTACAAAATCTAAATGAAATGTTACACTATCTCTCCTCCAAGGAAGGTGCTAGGCAGGAATTGTCTTGCTGGTCCTCACTTGCCCTGGCAGTCATTGCAGATAAAC
The DNA here is from genome assembly GCF_964289735.1 of Phaethon aethereus. Classification (NCBI taxonomy): domain Eukaryota; kingdom Metazoa; phylum Chordata; class Aves; order Phaethontiformes; family Phaethontidae; genus Phaethon; species Phaethon aethereus. Next base: position 126,292 of record NW_028113999.1, on the reverse strand, counting down.
AGCAAGACTGGGGCTCTGCTCTTTCCTAGACTTGCAAATAGCCAATGAAGTTTCTCTCCCTGTTGAGCGCCAAACTGATAAATTGAAACGTTGCGCTATCTCTCCTCCAAGGAAGGTGCTAGGCAGGAATTCTCTTGCTGGTCCTCACTTGCCCTGGCAGTCATTGCAGATAAACAGCAAGACTGCGGCTCTGCTCTTTAATAGCCTTCAAAACAGGCACTCTGCTTTTTCTCACTCTCGCACTACAAAAAGCGAAATGAAACGTTGCACTCTCTCTCCTCCAAGGAAGGTGCTCGGCAGGAATTGTCCTGCTGGTCCTCACTTGCCATGGCAGTCATTGCAGATAAACAGCAAGACTGCGGCTCTGCTCTTTGGTAGCCTTGCAAACAGCCAATGCAGTTCATCTCCCTTCTCAGCGCCAAACTACTAAATTGAAACGTTGCACTCTATGTCCTCCAAGAAAGGTGCTAGGCAGGAATTGGCTTGCTGGTCCTCACTTGTCCTGGCAGTCATTGCAGATAAACAGCAAGACTGGGGCTCTGCTCTTTCCTAGCCTTGAAAACAGGCACTCTGCTTTTTCTCACTCTTGCTCTCCGAACTGCGAAATGAAACGTTACACTATCTCTCCTCCAAGGAAGGTGCTAGGCAGGAATTGTCTTGCTGGTCCTCACTTGCCCTGGCAGTCATTGCAGATAAACAGCAAAACTGGGGCTCTGCTCTTTAATAGCCTTCAAAACAGGCACTCTGCTTTTTCTCACTCTCGCACTACAAAAAGCGAAATGAAACGTTGCACTCTCTCTCCTCCAAGGAAGGCGCTAGGCAGGAATTGTCTTGCTGGTCCTCACTTACCCTGGCAGGCATTGCAGATAAACAGCAAGACTGGGGCTCTGCTCTTTCCTAGCCTTCAAAACAGCCTATGAAGATTCTCTCCCTCTTGAGCGCGAAACTGCTAAATTGAAACTTTGCACTCTCTCCCCTCCAAGGAAGGTGCTAGGCAGGAATTATCTTGCTGGTCCTCACTTGCCCTGGCAGTCATTGCAGATAAACAGCAAGACTGGGGCTCTGCTCTTTAATAGCCTTGAAAGCAGGCACTCTGCTTTTTCTCAGTCTCGCTCTCCGAACTGCGAAATGAAACGTTGCACTCTCTTTCCTCCAAGGAAGGTGCTAGGCAGGAATTGTCTTGCTGGTCCTCACTTGCCCTGGCAGTCATTGCAGATAAACAGCAAGACTGGGGCTCTGCTCTTTCCTAGCCTTGCATACAGGCACTCTGCTTTTTCTCACTCTCGCACTACAAAATGCGAAATGAAACGTTGCAATCTCTGTCCTCCAAGGAAGGTGCTAGGCAGGAATTGTCTTGCTGGTCCTCACTTGCCCTGGCAGTCATTGCAGATAAACAGCAAGACTGGGGCTCTGCTCTTTCCTAGCCTTGCATACAGGCACTCTGCTTTTTCTCACTCTCGCACTACAAAAAGCTAAATGAAACGTTGCACTCTCTCTCCTCCACGGAAGGTGCTAGGCAGGAATTGTCTTGCTGGTCCTCAGTTGCCCTGGCAGTCATTGCAGATAAACAGCAAGACTGGGGCTCTGCTCTTTAATAGCCTTGAAAGCAGGCACTCTGCTTTTTCTCAGTCTCGCTCTCCGAACTGCAAAATGAAACGTTGCACTCTCTCTCCTACAAGGAAGGCGCTAGGCAAGAATTGTCTTGCTGGTCCTCACTTGCCCTGGCAGTCATTGCAGATAAACAGCAAGACTGGGGCTCTGCTCTTTAATAGCTTTGGAAATAAGCACTCTGCTTTTTCTCGCTCTCGCTCTCTGAACTGCGAAATGAAACGTTGCTCTCTCTCTCCTCCAAGGAAGGTGCTAGGCAGGAATTGTCTTGCTGGTCCTCACTTGCCCTGGCAGTCATTGCAGATAAACAGCAAGACTGGGGCTCTGCTCTTTAATAGCCTTCAAAACAGGCACTCTGCTTTTTCTCACTCTCGCACTACAAAAAGCGAAATGAAACGTTGCACTCTCTCTCCTCCAAGGAAGGTGCTAGGCAGGAATTGTCCTGCTGGTCCTCACTTGCCATGGCAGTCATTGCAGATAAACAGCAAGACTGCGGCTCTGCTCTTTGGTAGCCTTGCAAACAGCCAATGCAGTTCATCTCCCTTCTCAGCGCCAAACTACTAAATTGAAACGTTGCACTCTATGTCCTCCAAGAAAGGTGCTAGGCAGGAATTGGCTTGCTGGTCCTCACTTGTCCTGTTAGTCATTGCAGATAAACAGCAAGACTGGGGCTCTGCTCTTTCCTAGCCTTGAAAACAGGCACTCTGCTTTTTCTCACTCTCGCTCTCCGAACTGCAAAATGAAACGTTACACTATCTCTCCTCCAAGGAAGGTGCTAGGCCGGAATTGTCTTGCTGGTCCTCACTTGCCCTGGCAGTCATTGCAGATAAACAGCAAGACTGGGGCTCTGCTCTTTAATAGCCTTCAAAACAGGCACTCTGCTTTTTCTCACTCTCGCACTACAAAAAGCGAAATGAAACGTTGCACTCTCGCTCCTCCAAGGAAGGTGCTAGGCAGGAATTGTCCTGCTGGTCCTCACTTGCCATGGCAGTCATTGCAGATAAACTGCAAGACTGGGGCTCTGCTCTTTCCTAGACTTGCAAATAGCCAATGAAGTTTCTCTCCCTGTTGAGCGCCACACTGCTAAATTGAAGCGTTGCGCACTCTCTCCTCCAAGGAAGGTGCTAGGCAGGAATTGTCTTGCTGGTCCTCACTTGCCCTGGCAGTCATTGCAGATAAACAGCAAGCCTGGGGCTCTGCTCTTTCCTAGCCTTGCATACAGGCACTCTGCTTTTTCTCACTCTCGCACTACAAAAAGCTAAATGAAACGTTGCACTCTCTCTCCTCCACGGAAGGTGCTAGGCAGGAATTGTCTTGCTGGTCCTCAGTTGCCCTGGCAGTCATTGCAGATAAACAGCAAGACTGGGGCTCTGCTCTTTAATAGCCTTCAAAACAGGCACTCTGCTTTTTCTCACTCTCGCACTACAAAAAGCGAAATGAAACGTTGCACTCTCGCTCCTCCAAGGAAGGTGCTAGGCAGGAATTGTCCTGCTGGTCCTCACTTGCCATGGCAGTCATTGCAGATAAACAGCAAGACTGGGGCTCTGCTCTTTCCTAGCCTTGCATACAGGCACTCTGCTTTTTCTCACTCTCGCACTACAAAATGCGAAATGAAACGTTGCAATCTCTGTCCTCCAAGGAAGGTGCTAGGCAGGAATTGTCTTGCTGGTCCTCACTTGCCATGGCAGTCATTGCAGATAAACTGCAAGACTGGGGCTCTGCTCTTTCCTAGACTTGCAAATAGGCAATGAAGTTTCTCTCCCTGTTGAGCGCCAAACTGCTAAATTGAAACGTTCCGCTCTCTCTCCTCCAAGGAAGGTGCTAGGCAGGAATTGTCTTGCTGGTCCTCACTTGCCCTGGCAGTCATTGCAGATAAACAGCAAGCCTGGGGCTCTGCTCTTTCCTAGCCTTGCATACAGGCACTCTGCTTTTTCTCACTCTCGCACTACAAAAAGCTAAATGAAACGTTGCACTCTCTCTCCTCCACGGAAGGTGCTAGGCAGGAATTGTCTTGCTGGTCCTCAGTTGCCCTGGCAGTCATTGCAGATAAACAGCAAGACTGGGGCTCTGCTCTTTAATAGCCTTGAAAGCAGGCACTCTGCTTTTTCTCAGTCTCGCTCTCCGAACTGCAAAATGAAACATTGCACTCTCTCTCCTACAAGGAATGCGCTAGGCAAGAATTGTCTTGCTGGTCCTCACTTGCCCTGGCAGTCATTGCAGATAAACAGCAAGACTGGGGCTCTGCTCTTTAATAGCTTTGGAAATAAGCACTCTGCTTTTTCTCACTCTCGCACTACAAAAAGCGAAATGAAACGTTGCACTCTGTGTCCTCCAAGGAAGGTGCTAGGCAGGAATTGTCTTGCTGGTCCTCACTTGCCCTGGCAGTCATTGCAGATAAACAGCAAAACTGGGGCTCTGCTCTTTAATAGCCTTCAAAACAGGCACTCTGCTTTTTCTCACTCTCGCACTACAAAAAGCGAAATGAAACGTTGCACTCTCTTTCCTCCAAGGAAGGTGCTAGGCAGGAATTGTCTTGCTGGTCCTCACTTGCCATGGCAGTCATTGCAGATAAACTGCAAGACTGGGGCTCTGCTCTTTCCTAGCCTTGCAAATAGGCAATGAAGTTTCTCTCCCTGTTGAGCGCCAAACTGCTAAATTGAAACGTTCCGCTCTCTCTCCTCCAAGGAAGGTGCTAGGCAGGAATTGTCTTGCTGGTCCTCACTTGCCCTGGCAGTCATTGCAGATAAACAGCAAGCCTGGGGCTCTGCTCTTTCCTAGCCTTGCATACAGGCACTCTGCTTTTTCTCACTCTCGCACTACAAAAAGCTAAATGAAACGTTGCACTCTCTCTCCTCCACGGAAGGTGCTAGGCAGGAATTGTCTTGCTGGTCCTCAGTTGCCCTGGCAGTCATTGCAGATAAACAGCAAGACTGGGGCTCTGCTCTTTAATAGCCTTCAAAACAGGCACTCTGCTTTTTCTCACTCTCGCACTACAAAAAGCGAAATGAAACGTTGCACTCTCGCTCCTCCAAGGAAGGTGCTAGGCAGGAATTGTCCTGCTGGTCCTCACTTGCCATGGCAGTCATTGCAGATAAACTGCAAGACTGGGGCTCTGCTCTTTCCTAGACTTGCAAATAGCCAATGAAGTTTCTCTCCCTGTTGAGCGCCACACTGCTAAATTGAAGCGTTGCGCACTCTCTCCTCCAAGGAAGGTGCTAGGCAGGAATTGTCTTGCTGGTCCTCACTTGCCCTGGCAGTCATTGCAGATAAACAGCAAGACTGGGGCTCTGCTCTTTGCTAGCCTTGCAAAGAGCCAATGCAGTTCATCTCCCTCGTGAGTGCCAAACTGCTAAATTGAAACGTTGCACTCTATGTCCTCCAAGAAAGGTGCTAGGCAGGAATTGGCTTGCTGGTCCTCACTTCCCCTGGCAGTGATTGCAGATAAACAGCAAGACTGGGGCTCTGCTCTTTCCTAGCCTTGAAAACAGGCACTCTGCTTTTTCTCACTCTCGCACTACAAAAAGCGAAATGAAACGTTGCACGCTCTTTCCTCCAAGGAAGGTGCTAGGCAGGAATTGTCTTGCTGGTCCTCACTTGCCCTGGCAGTCATTGCAGATAAACAGCAAGACTGGGGCTCTGCTCTTTCCTAGCCTTGCATACAGGCACTCTGCTTTTTCTCACTCTCGCACTACAAAATGCGAAATGAAACGTTGCAATCTCTGTCCTCCAAGGAAGGTGCTAGGCAGGAATTGTCTTGCTGGTCCTCACTTGCCATGGCAGTCATTGCAGATAAACTGCAAGACTGGGGCTCTGCTCTTTCCTAGACTTGCAAATAGGCAATGAAGTTTCTCTCCCTGTTGAGCGCCAAACTGCTAAATTGAAACGTTCCGCTCTCTCTCCTCCAAGGAAGGTGCTAGGCAGGAATTGTCTTGCTGGTCCTCACTTGCCCTGGCAGTCATTGCAGATAAACAGCAAGCCTGGGGCTCTGCTCTTTCCTAGCCTTGCATACAGGCACTCTGCTTTTTCTCACTCTCGCACTACAAAAAGCGAAATGAAACGTTGCACTCTCTCTCCTCCACGGAAGGTGCTAGGCAGGAATTGTCTTGCTGGTCCTCAGTTGCCCTGGCAGTCATTGCAGATAAACAGCAAGACTGGGGCTCTGCTCTTTAATAGCCTTGAAAGCAGGCACTCTGCTTTTTCTCAGTCTCGCTCTCCGAACTGCAAAATGAAACATTGCACTCTCTCTCCTACAAGGAATGCGCTAGGCAAGAATTGTCTTGCTGGTCCTCACTTGCCCTGGCAGTCATTGCAGATAAACAGCAAGACTGGGGCTCTGCTCTTTAATAGCTTTGGAAATAAGCACTCTGCTTTTTCTCACTCTCGCACTACAAAAAGCGAAATGAAACGTTGCACTCTGTGTCCTCCAAGGAAGGTGCTAGGCAGGAATTGTCTTGCTGGTCCTCACTTGCCCTGGCAGTCATTGCAGATAAAGAGCAAGACTGGGGCTCTGCTCTTTCCTAGCCTTGCAAACAGCCAATGCAGTTCCTCTCCCTTCTCTAGCGCCACACTGCTAAATTGAAACGTTGCACTCTCTTTCCTCCAAGGAAGGTGCTAGGCAGGAATTGTCTTGCTGGTCCTCACTTGCCCTGGCAGTCATTGCAGATAAACAGCAAGACTGGGGCTCTGCTCTTTCCTAGCCTTGAAAACAGGCACTCTGCTTTTTCTCGCTCTCGCTCTCCGAACTGCGAAATGAAACGTTGCACTCTCTCTCCTCCAAGGAAGGCGCTAGGCAGGAATTGTCTTGCTGGTCCTCACTTGCCCTGGCAGTCATTGCAGATAAACAGCAAGGGTGGGGCTCTGCTCTTTCCTAGCCTTGCAAACAGGCACTCTGCTTTTTCTCATTCTCGCTCTCTGAACTGCGAAATGAAACGTTGTACTCTCTCTCCTCCAAGGAAGCTGCTAGGCAGTGTGAAATATGTTTATCTGATTCGTGTGATGAAGTGTAATCTTCTGTACTTTCATGGATTTCTCCTGCACCATAAAAAGTGGTATTTTACTGGAGAAAGTTAAACTACTTTGCTGGTATATCAGCTCAAACCAGTTTGACCACTGACCGCATAGTATTGTATAAAGAAAGTGCATGCATAAGGTTTGGGGTCATCCTGGGGTTACGCCGAGGAAGATTCGAGAAGACTCTAGCAGGAGAAGAGGGCATGCGCTGAAGAAGACACGCCTGTTCATTAATATGTATTAGAAGACACGCCTATTCATGAATATGTATTCGCGAACAGGAAGAGTCGAGAGGATTCTAGAAGGAGAAGAGGGCATGCGCCGAAGAAGACACGCCTATTCATGAATATGTATTAACGGACAGGATATAAACCAGGAACAGGAACTGAACCGCCTGCGTCTTGGTGGAGCAGAGACTCCCGGCGCAGCCAGCGCTGTTTGCTTGCCTCTATTCGCTTAATAAATTGTAAATTTGAATTGGAATCCTGTTTGGGACTAAATCATTTATAACAATTGGGGGCTCGTCCGGGATGGTCTTGGTTCCTGAGTTCTGACTTGATCTTGGAGGGGCGCCCCACCTTTTGGTGGCTCCTGATCGGGTCGGGTCGGGACTAACGCCATCCTGAACCTGAATAGGGGCAAGCAAAGAATTTGATTTTGTATGAGCTCCCTTGCCGGCTGCAGCAGTTTATTTTGCCCGTAATTATGCGCGCGAAGATCCGAACGAAGACGACGGAGTCGTAAGTATTTAAGGTGTATACCGTTCGGTTGGGTAGGATTCAGTTGCCTGTGTGTGTAAGAGTGTGACTGAGACGGAACCTAGTTCCAAAGCGATTGTGGAGGTCTTCTAACCGCGGTTCCAATCTCCCGCGAGGGACTTGGCCGGTGAAGGACCGAAGCGATTCTTAGAGGATTCGTGGGTGGGTGATAGGTCCTAAACCCCCTGCAAGACACTCTTACTGGTAGCCAAGGGCTGTAGGAATTGCCACAGTAAAAATTCCTAGATGGGTCAGACAAAATCGAGAACCCAGGACCAGAAGAAAGGGAGCGAATTACTAGAAATACCTCCGGAGAGTCCATTAGGAATAATGATTGAAAATTGGAATGATAGGGGCCCCAGAAAAGGAAAAAGTAAATTAAAATTAGTTCAATATTGTATGGTAGTATGGCCAAAAGAACCTTTGAGACCACTTGTCTTTTGGCCTGTTTTTGGATCTTTTGAAGACTGGGTCTGCCAGGCCTTAAATATATATGTTAATTCAAAGGAACCTTTTAGTCAGGAGGAAAGTGATTATGCAGGATTATGGGACAGAACTTTACGTTCTTTTCCAGCCTCAATACTTACATTAAAAACAGATGAAAAGTTTGAGGAAGAAGAAGAGGGGAAAAGTGAAAAGGAAAAAGATGATAAATGGGAGCCACTGGATAACCTACCGCCTCCATATTCTAATAATCCATCTCTGGTGGCGACTCCCCCTCCGGTGGCCGTAGTATCGACCTCCGGCTGCATGTACGAGAAGTAGGACTGCTGTATCTGAGGGAGCTTCTCTATATCCCTTACGAGAAGTACCCCTCGGAGGCAATCAGGGAGGCATCGGGTTTGTGGCAGTCCCATTAAATACCACAGATGTAAGAAATTTCAAGAAAGAAATGGGGACCCTATTAGGTGATCCCCTCGGAGTAGCTGAAAAATTGGACCAATTCCTAGGCCCCAATACTTGTACCTGGGAAGAAATACAGTCCATTTTAGGGATCCTATTCACTGTTGAGGAAAGGGGAATGATTAGACAAGCTGGAATGAGAATTTGGGAAAGACAGAATCAGGCAGGACCCTCGGGAGATCAGAAATGGCCAAATGTGGATCCCCACTGGGATCATCAACAACCCCAAGGAAGACAAAATATGAGGGATTTGAGAACGTTAATCATACAGGGAATAAGGGAAGCGGTTCCCCGAGGGCAAAACATTACTAAAGCATTTAATGAACAACAAGGGAAAGACGAATCTCCAACAGAATGGTTGGAGAGGTTGAGGAAAAACCTACAAAGGTATTCTGGAATTGATCCGAATACAGTGGCTGGGACCGCACTCCTTAAAACACAATTTGTAGCTAAATCCTGGGGGGATATAAGAAGGAAATTAGAAAAATTGGAAGATTGGCAAGAAAGAGGATTAGAGGAGTTACTTAGAGAAGCCCAGAAAGTCTATGTTAGGAGGGACGAAGAAAAACAAAAAGCAAAAGCAAAAATTTTTGTAGCAGCAGTAAGGGAAAGTCAGAAAAATAAGATGACTCCTGGAGAGAAAAGGGAAAAAAGAATAGAGCAGACACCCCGGGGACAGCCTTATCGAGAAAGATTTACAGTTCCCGTCTGTTACTACTGTAACAAGAGGGGACATGTTCAGAAGAACTGCTGTAAGCGGGAACAAGATGAGAAGATGTTCAAAGAAGACTAGGGGTGTCAGGGGCTCTATCTTCTGGGGACTTCAACATCAACAGAGCCCTTGATAAAATTATTAATTGGCCCCCATAAAGAGGAAGTTTTATTTTTAGTGGATACAAGGGCCGAAAAGTCAACCATTCAGAAACTTCCAAAAGGAATGGAAAAAGGGAAGAGTTACGTGTCAGTAGTAGGAGCAAAAGGAGAGCCTTTTAAAGTAAATATATAGAAAGATGTAGAAGTAGAAACAGAAAAGAAAATCTGTCTTAATGATTTACTTTTGCTCCCTGAAGCGGAATACAATTTATTAGGAAGGGATTTGATTTTGAAGTTAAACTTGAGCATTCAGAGTCAAGGGGACAAATTGCAGATTAAATTATACACTTTAACACAAGAGGATGAAGAAGCTATTAACCCCTCAGTGTGGTATAAGGAAGGGGAAACTGGAAAGATAAAAATGGACCCCATAAGGGTTCAAATAGTAGATCGCACCGCCCAATTAGAATCAAGCAATACCCTATACCTATGGAGGGTCGAAAAGGATTAAAACCTGTAGTTGACAGACTTCTGGAAAAAGGAACCCTAGAATCATGTATGTCACCTCATAACACGCCCATTCTTCCCGTAAAGAAACCGGATGGGTCATTCAGGATGGTGCAGGACTTAAGAGCTGTAAATCAGCGAACAATCACTAAATTCCCTGTGGTGGCAAATCCTTATACTTTATTGAGTCATATATCTCCCAAACATACTTGGTATAGTGTAATAGATTTGAAAGATGCTTTTTGGGCCTGTCCTCTGGATGAGGGATCCAGAGATTATTTTGCCTTTGAGTGGGAGGACCCCGAAACAGGACGAAAACAACAATTAAGATGGACTGTGTTACCACAAGGGTTTACAGAGTCACCAAATCTATTTGGACAAACTTTAGAAAAAATTCTACAAGATTTCACAATACCTAAGGAGGTAAAATTATTGCAATATGTGGATGATTTATTAGTAGCAGGAGAAACTGAAGAGGGGATCCGAAAAGCCACCATTAAATTGTTAAATTTTCTAGGGGAAAAGGGATTAAAGGTGTCCCGATCAAAGCTACAGTTTGTAGAACAAGAAGTAAAATACTTAGGACATTGGCTGAGTAAGGGAAGGAAGAAGTTAGATCCTGATAGGGTATCTGGGATTCTATCCTTAAGACCCCCACAAACTAAAATGGAAATTAGGCAAATACTGGGATTATTAGGATATTGTAGACCATGGCTTGAAAATTATAGTGATAAAGTCTCTTTGTGAATACATCAAGCCAGACAGCATATGGAGTTCTTACTCATGACTGGGCAGGAATCAAAAAACCTGTGGGGTATTGTTCTAAGTTACTTGATCCAGTAAGCAGAGGACGGCCTGCTTGTCTCCAAGCTTTGGTTGCTACAGCATTATTAATAGAAGAAGTTAGGAAGATTACCTTTAGTTCTCCTTTAAAAGTGTATACCCCACACAATGTCAGAAATGTTTTACAACAAAAAGCGGAAAAATGGTTAACGGACAGCCGAATCCTAAAGTATGAAGCAATACTAATAGACTCCCCTGACTTAGAACTGAGGGTGACTTCTGCTCAGAGTCCAGCACAATTTTTGTTTGGAGAACCATCAGAGGTATTACAACATAACTGTTTAGAGGTAATTGAGACCCAGACAAAGGTGAGACCAGATTTAAGAGATGCTGAGTTGAAAAATGGAGAAGCGCTGTTCAGAGATGGCTCCTCCAGAGTGGTAGAAGGGAAGAAAAAATCGGGTTATGCAGTAATTAATAAGGACTTGGAACTTGTGGAATCAGGACCTCTGAGTCCATCATGGTCAGCTCAGGCTTGTGAGCTGCATGCCCTATGTAGGGCCCTGGAATTATTAAAAGGAAGAAGTGGGACTATATTTACAGATTCTAAATACGCATATGGGGTGGTCCACACTTTTGGAAAAATTTGGGAAGAGGTTTGATTAATACTCAAGGGAGGAATTTAATACATCAAGAATTAATAGTAAAGATTTTGAAGGCGTTAAGAGAACCAAAGGAGATAGCAGTGGTACATGTGAGGGGACACCAAAAGGGATTAGATTACCGAACTAGAGGAAATAATTTAGCAGATAAAGAGGCCCAGGAAGCAGCCTTGAGGGCTAAAGTTGCCAAAATTAATGTAATACAAACAAAGGAGGACACCAGCAAAGAAGAACGAGAGGAAAGAGAGAAGAATTTTACGCCAGAAGAACAAACAAAATTGGAGAAAATAGGAGCTAAATTAGAACAAGGAAAATGGACACTGCCTGATGGGCGAGAAATGTTGCCAAAAGCCTACACCAGGCGAATATTAGAACGTTTGCATGCGTAAACACATTGGGGTACAAAAGCGTTAAGTGATCATTTTCTTAAACAATTTGGTGGTATTGGAATTTTTGAAATAGCAAAGCAAATTACACAAGGTTGCTTAACCTGTCAAAAGGTAAATAAGACAGTAGTTCGACAAACAGCCACGGGAGGGAGAAAAACAGCTTACAGACCTTTTGAGAAAGTACAAGTCGATTTCACTGAATTGCCTAAGGTAGGGAGGATAAAATATTTATTGGTAATAGTAGATCATTTAACACAGTGGGTAGAAGCGTACCCTGTAGCACGAGCTACGGCACAGATGGTGGTAAAAATTTTATTGGAACATTTGATACCTAGATATGGGATAATCCAGTACATTGATTCTGACCAAGGCACACATTTTACTTCTAAAATAATAAAACTATTATGTCAATCATGAGGTATACAGTGGGAATACCACACTCCGTGGCACCCACAAAGCTCGGGGAAGGTAGAAAGAATGAATCAAACAATAAAACAACAATTGGCTAAATTAATGATTGAGACGCAAATGCCCTGGACGAAATGTTTACCATTGGCACTTCTAAACATAAGAACGAAACCATACAGTGAGACTGGATTATCGCCATATGAAATGTTATATGCCATGCCTTATTTTCAAGGAATGCCTCTGGGGAACAATGTAATTGAGGATCATAGTATCCAACAATATATAATTACCATTGGAAAAAGATTAAAAGAATTAAGAGAGATTGGGATGGTGGCCCAAACACCACCTTTAGGATTTGCGATTCATCAGTTAGAACCAGGAGATAAAATTCTGATAAAAACATGGAAAGAAGGAAACTTATCTCCCCTCTGGGAAGGACCTTTCCTTGTTTTATTAACTACAGAAACAGCTGTGAGAACTGCTGAAAAAGGATGGACACATGTGTCGCGAGTGAAAGGTCCAGTGAAGGAGTGGAAGGTCACATCTGACTCAATTGCTGTGGGAATTTTATTGCGGCTACTCCTGTAATGAAACAGGAGTGAAACATGAAATTCCCACAGTTGCTAAAAATCTATTTGTAAAGTCATTGAATATAACTAATTGTTACGTTTGTGGTGGAACAAATCAAGATGACCGATGGCCATGGGAAGCTATGGAGAGAAATGTAAGTAATCCCCAAGTTTGGAAAACAATGGGAAAGGGTAATAGGAAACAACAATGGGTACTCCAAACTAGTATAATCGGAAGGAGTTGTTGGCAAAAGAACAGGAAAAAGGAGCTGGAACTAGAATTTGTCCTTTGTGTAGAAGGTGGTGTGTATTTGTAAGATTAGTGTTGCACGCTAACTGGCAGTTTTCTGTAGCCATAAAGCCTTGCAAATAAAGAGGATTGCCAGGCTCGGGCAACTGCTCAGGTATGGACAAACCACTGATCTAGCAAAGCTCTGGCCTTCACAAGCAGTGCTCAATTAATTTGGGTACTAAGAAAGCACCCCCTTAAAGGAAAGAAGAGGGCAAGACCGGAGGGGAACTGGTGTTGCGGCTTAAAAAGGGTCTGCCAAGGGCTGCAACCCCTTCGGGCTGTGACCGCCGATCACTATGGCCCTGACCGGACCTCTTCTAGTTCTACTTGGGGGTGAGTTCCTTGGACTCTGACTATGGCAAATAACTGTAGTCAATATTGGAACAAGTCCAGCTGGGGTTTACCCCAGAAAAATGGAAAAAGTGAGGACCTTTTCTAATTGTACAGCGCATAACTGTAATCAACAATAAAACCTAGTTTTTTCCTGTTACCCATAAATTAGGGAGAACGAATGGCCTCCTGAGAGACAACTTGGAATGGAATAGGATTTTGGGGAGATTTTATGGGTGGTGATCGGCTTACTAAAATGGGGATAGTTGTATTGAGGATATGTGGGGGATTGTTACTAGACTAATCTACTTGGTTATACTCAATTGGAAATGAAAACACGACTCAATACTATAAAGAAAAAGATGGGGGATTGTGAAATATGTTTATCTGATTCGTGTGATGAAGTGTAATCTTCTGTACTTTCATGGATTTCTCCTGCACCATAAAAAGGGGTATTTTACAGGAGAAAGTTAAACTACTTTGCTGGTATATCAGCTCAAACCAGTTTGACCACTGACCGCATAGTATTGTATAAAGAAAGTGCATGCATAAGGTTTGGGGTCATCCTGGGGGCATGCCGAGGAAGATTCAAGAAGACTCTAGCAGGAGAAGAGGGCATGCGCTGAAGAAGACACGCCTGTTCATTAATATGTATTAGAAGACATGCCTATTCATGAATATGTATTCGCGAACAGGATCACGCTGAGGAAGAGTCGAGAAGATTCTAGAAGGAGAAGAGGGCATGCGCCGAAGAAGACATGCCTATTCATGAATATGTATTAACGGACAGGATATAAACCAGGAACAGGAACTGAACCGCCTGCGTCTTGGTGGAGCAGAGACTCCCGGCGCAGCCAGCGCTGTTTGCTTGCCTCTATTCGCTTAATAAATTGTAAATTTGAATTGGAATCCTGTTTGGGACTAAGTCATTTTAAAAAAAGGTGTTAGGCAGGAATTGTCTTGCTGGTCCTCACTTGCCCTGGCAGTCATTGCAGATAAACAGCAAGAGTGGGGCTCTGCTCTTTCCTAGCCTTGCAAACAGCCAATGCAGTTCCTCGCCCTCTTGAGCGCCAAACTGCTAAATTGAAACGTTACACTCTCTCTCCGCCAAGGAAGGTGCTAGGTAGGAATTGTCTTGCTGGTCCTCACTTGCCCTGGCAGTCATTGCAGATAAACAGCAAGACTGGGGCTCTGCTCTTTCTTAGCCTTGCAAACTGTCACTCTGGTTTTTCTCAGTCTCGCACTCCTGACTGCAAGATTGAAACGTTGCGCTCAGTGCTCCCACAGTGAAGGTGCTAGGAAGGAATTTTTTTGCCCGTTCTCACTTTCCTTTGCAGTCATATCATAGAAACCTGAAAACTAGGGCTCTGCTCCTTCCCAGCCCTGTCAACAGCATCTCTGATTTTTCCAGCTCTCATACTGCCAAGCTGCTAGGTTGAAACCTTGCGCTGACTTATCCCAGAAGGGTGGTTCTAGGAAGGAATTCTTTTAATGGGCCTCAGTTTTCCATGCAGTCATCTCAGTTAAAACCCAATACTGGGGTTCTGCTCTTTACTAGCCTTGGAAACAGCCACTCTGCTTTCTCTCAGTCTCGCACTCCCAAATTCATAGAGTGAAACCTTGCACTCACTGCTCTCCCAAAGAGGATTGTAGGAATGAATTGTGTTGCTGGTCCTCACTTTTCATTACAGTCATTCCAGATAAGCAGCAAGACTGGGGCTCTGCTCTTTCCTAGCCTTGTAAACAGGCACTCTGCTTTTTCTCACTCTCGTACTCCAAACTGCGAAATGAAACATTGCACTCTCTGTCCTCCAAGGAAGGTGCAAGGCAGGAATTGTCTTGCTGGTCCTCACTTGCCCTGGCAGTCATTCCAGATAAACAGCAAGACTGGGGCTCTGCTCTTTCCTAGCCTTGCAAACAGGCGCTCTGCTTTCTTCCACTCTCGCAATTCCAAGCTGCTATATTGAAATCTTGCTCTGACTTCTACCAGAAGGAAAGTGCTAGGAAAGAATTTTCCTGCTGGTCTTCACTTTGCCTTGCAGTTATTGCAGATAAACACAGATACTGGGGCTCTGCTTCTTCCTAGAATTAGAAACACGCACTATCCTTTCTCTCATTCTCACACTCTCAATCCTCGTAACAGAAACAGCCACTGACTGCTCCTACAAGGAAGGTGCGCGTAAAGAATTATGTTGCTGGTCCTCACTTTCCATTGCAGTCATTTCACGTAAAAACATAGACTGGGGCCCTGATCTTTCCTAGCCTCAGATGCAGCCACTCTGCTTTTTCTTACTCTCCAACTCACAATTCTCAAAACTGAAAACTGGCACTGACTGCTCCCACAATGAAGGGGCTTGGAAAGAATTTTTTTGCTAGTCCTCACTGTTCCTTGCACTCCTGGCAAATAAACTCCAAGAACCGGTGTCTGCTCTCTCGTAGCCTTGGAAAAAGCAACTCTATATTCTCGCACTCTTGCACTCCCAACCTACTATACTGATACCATCAACCGACTTCTCATACAAGGAAGATGCTAGGAAGAAATTTTCTTGGTGACCCTCACTTTCCCTTGCAGGCACTATAGAAAATCTGGGGTCCGCTCATTCCAGTAGTAGATACAGGTCTGATCTGTACAAGTCTCGCACTCACAAACCTCAAAACTGAAACTGCCACTGAGTGCTACCACAATGAAGGGGCTAGGGAGGATTTGTGTTGCTGGTCCTAACTTTCCCTGGCAGTCATTCCAGAAAAACACCCAGATTGGGGCTCTGCTATTTCGAACTCTTAAAAACAGACACTCTGCTTTCTTCCACTCTTGACAAGCAAGCTGCTGGATTGAAACTTGCACTGAGTGCTCCCACAAGGAAGTTGCTAGGAAGGAATTTTCCTGGTGGGCCTGAATTTCTCTTGCAGTCATTGCAGATAAACAGCAAGACTGCGGCTCTGCTTGTTCCTAGCCTTGCAAATAGGAACTCTGCTTTTTCCCTGTCCTGCAATCTAATGGTGATAGATTGCAAACTTGCACTGTCTAGTCCAACAAGCAATGTGCTAAGAAGGAATTATGTTGCTATTGGAATTATTATATTCTTAGCACCTTCCTTGTAGGTCTAGACAGTGTAAGGTTTCAATCTAGCAGTTGGGAGTGCGAGAGTGAGAAAAAGCAGAGTGGGTGTTTGCAAGGTTATGTAAGAGCAGAGCCCCAGTCTTGGAGTTTAAGTGCACTGACTGCAAGGGAAAGTGAGGACCAGCAACACAATTCCTTCCCAGCACCTTACTTGTAGGACTAGATACTGCAAGGTTTCAATCCAGCAATTCGGAACACGAGAGTGAGAGAAAGCACAGTGGCTGCTTGCAAATTTGGGAAAGAGCAGAGCCCCAGTCTTGGTGTTTATCTTCAATGATTGCAAGGGAAAGTGGGGAGCATTAAAAGAACTCCTTCCTGGCACCTTCACTGTAGAACTAGAAAGTGCATGGTTTCAATCTAGCAAATCTAAGTATGAGAAAGAGAGAATGCACAGTGGCCATTTGAAAGGTTTCAAAAGAGCAGAGCCCGCGTCTTGCTGTTTATCTGCAAGGATTGCAAGCGAAAGTGAGGTCCAGCACAACAATTACTTTATAGCACCTTCCTTGTAGGACTAGACAGCCAAAGCTTTCTATCTATCAGTTCGGAGCGTGAGTGACAGAAAGCACAGTGGCCGTTTGCAAGGCTAGGAAAGAGCAGAGCCCGAGTCTTGCTGTTTAACTGCAAGGACTGCAAGGGAAAGTGAGGACCAGAAACAAAATTCCTTACTAGCACCTTCCTTGTTAGAGTAGAGAGTGCAAAGTGTCAATCTAGCAGCATTGGATTGCGAGAGTAATAGAAAAAGAGTAGCTGTTTGCAAGCCTGGGAAAGAGCTGTGGAATAATTGCTGGAGGTGACCTAGGAATCTGACTTATATCCATAGTTTAAAGAAAGGTATAGCACTGAAGAAGCTTCCCGGGTGTAGTGCGGCTGGTATGCAAGGGATCCATTCCACGGGAGTTCCCTAGGCCTCTAACCTTAGATGTTACCACACCAGGGGAACTTGGTGTGCTGACTGTAGGAGGAACTGTATGGAGAGTGGAGCGGAGTGGAGACACCGCGGCCAGGCTCTGTGAGATATAGAGAACTTGAAGGTACAATGGAACCGATAAGCTGCATATTCACTACCCTGACCCAATGGTCTGTCATGTTTTTGACAAAATGCTGTACTTGGAGAGAACTTTGCTTATTATAATATCATTATAATACTAAAACGCACACCCCTCTCAAAGCTACCCACCTCCCAAGGTGCGATCACCCCTCAGTGAGCTTGCGCACTGAATTTTTCCTAGTCTGTACCTTTAAACACGAAGCAAGAGAATTCTGAACCAATCCTGATAAAACTATGTATGACCAGAGTCACTCAAGCTCCACCTACAAAGTAAAACACTATAAAATAGTGTGAAAAGAGCTCGATGTCAGGGAAGATACCATCACTCCTGGCTTTTAGGATCTGACGACGGGCTGATGCTCTCTTCCCCCCCATTGGGACGCCTTTGGGTAAGATTCAAACACTTGGCTATCCTGAGTGAATCCCCGGGAACTTTAGGAATCTCTATATAGAGTTGTTTTATAACCCCACGCGTGTGTAACCCAGCCGTATTTAATTTATTACACGTGCTTTGCAGACAGTGAATTTATCACCGGCAATCCAAAAGAACTAGTGCATCTGTTGCTTCAATAAATCGCACTATTCATTGACTCAGCCGAGTGTGTTATCCCTGAATGCGACCATACCTCTGAGTGCGGCCGTGTTAATTCAGGAGGTGTCCGGCTGAGTAGGTAGTGTGATGTTAGTAGTGCATCCGGACCCGTGATAGTCCAATGAAGGAGTTGGGCGTGACTGGACTACTAACGCTAACTTTGGCATCACTCAGAACCTAAGCTCAGCCGCCCCCAGTGCCTCGGATATCTGAGGATTGACTGGAAAGCAAGGGGGTTTAGTTTCTGCCAAATTGCTCTGCCTCTTAACGCAACAAGAGGACAACCCCAGTATTGTTGTTCTTCTGCAATGACAGCAAGGGAAAATGAAGTGCAGCAACACAATTCCTTCTTACCACCTTCCTTGTAGGACTAGACAGTGCAAGGTTCCAATCTACCACTTGGGAGTGCGAGAAAGCAAAGTGTCTGTTTGCAAGGCTAGGAAAGAGCAGAGCCCCAGTCTTGCTGTTTATCTGCAATGACTCCAAGGGCAAGTGAGGTCCAGCAATGCAACTCCTTCCTAGCACTTTCCTTGTAGGTCGAACAGTGCAAGGTTTCAATGTAGGGGTTCGGAGCACTACAGTGAGATAATGCACAGTTGCTCATTGCAAGGCTGCGAAAGAGCAAAGTCCCAATCTTGGTGTTTATTTGCAATAACTGGAAGGGAAACTGAGGACCATTAAAAACATTCCTTCCTAGCACCTTCCTTGTTGGAATGCAGAGTGCAAGGTTTCAATTTAGCAGCACTGGATTCTGAGAAGAAGAGAAAGAGAGCAGCTGGAAGTTTGGAAGACAAGGAAAGAGCAGAGCCCGAGTCTTGCCCCTTATCTCCAAAGATTGCACAGGAAAGCGCGGACCAGCAAGAAAATTCCTTCCAAGAACCTTCCTTGTAGGACTAGATAGTGCAAAGTTTCAGCCTATGACTTGAGAGTGTGTGAAAGCACAGTGGCTGTTTGCAAAGCTAGGCAAGAGCAGAGCCCCAGTCCTGGTGTTTATCTGCAAGGACTGCAAGGGAAAGTCAGCACAAGCAACACAATTCCTTCCCAGCACCACACCTGTAGGACTAGAAAGTGCAAGGTTTCAATATAGCTAATCGGAGTGAGAAAAAGAGAGAAAGCACAGTGGCCGTTTGCAAGGTGTCAAAAGAGCAGAGCCCTAGTCTTAATGTTTATCTCCAACAACTGCAAGGGTACATGAGAACCAGCAACAAAATTCCTTCGTAGCACCTTCCTTGTTAGAGTAGACAGTGCAGGGTTTCAAACCAGCAGTTGGGAGTGCGAGAGAGAGAGAAAGCAGAGTGGCTGTTTGCAAGGCTAGTAAAGAGCAGAGCCCCAGTCTTGCTGTTTATGTACAATGACTGAAAGGGCAAGTGAGGACAAGCAAGACAATTCCTTCCTAGCGCCTTCCTTGTAGGAGAGAGACTGCAACGTTTCAATGTCGCAGTCCGGAGTGCGAGACTGAGAAAAAGCAGAGTGTCTGTTTACAAGGCTAGGAAAGAGCAGGCTTGCAAACTAAGCAAGCCGTTTGGTCCACTGGCCAGAGCAGCAGCATGGCTGGGAGACTACCAGCCTTACTGGGAGTCCAAAAGCCAGTCCCAGTCCCAGACAGGCTTGGGAAGCACTTGGGCCGCGGCAGTTTCCGCACATACTGGCCCACAAGGAGAGCTGGCCGGCTGAAAGCTGGCATCCAGCACAGCCAGGCTGTCGCTCTCTGAGATGTTTGCTCCTGAAAACTCATCAAGAGCCACTGCGAGCAACCTCTCGTTGCCTCTGCTTTCAATTGAGGCTTTCTGGTTTTGCCATCCTCCCGTGAAACTGCACGCGATAAATGCAGGTGTACGCTGGGTTTCTCTGGACACGCTCCAGCAACTCAACGTCCTTCTTGTAGTGAGGGGCCCAAAATTGAACACAGTATTCATGGTGCGGCCTCACCACGAGCACAGGGGCACGATCACTTCCCTACTCCTGCTGGCCACACTATTTCTGATACGGGCCAGGATGCTCTTGGCCTTCTCGGCCACCTGGGCACACTGCTGGCTCATGCTCAGCCGGCTGTCTACCAGCACCCCCACGTCCTTTTCTACCGGGCAGCTTTCCAGCCACTCCTCCCCAAGCCTGGAGCGTTGCATGGGGTTGCTGTGACCCAAGTGCAGGACCCGGCACTTGGCCCTGCTAAACCTCATACTGTTGACCTCGGCCCATCGATCCAGCCTGTCCAGATCCCTCTGCAGAGCCTTCCTAGCCTCCAGCAGATCGACACTGCCGCCCAGTTTGCTGTTGTCTGCAGACTTACTGAGGGAGCGCTCAATCCCCTCATCCAGATCATTGTTAAAGATATTAAACAAGACGGGCCCCAAAACTGAGCCCTGGGGAACACCGCTTGTGACCGGCCGCTCAATGGATTTAACTCCGTTCGACACAACTCTCTGGGCTCAGCCAGAGGCTCGTGGGGCAGGGCAATATTTGGGCGTGATAGGCAGGGTAGGAACGGGCTTCCTCTGTCCAACTCTGGAAGAGGGGGTCCTGTGGGAGCGGGCAGCGACCGCAGCATCCTGCCGGGGGCTGGGCCCCCCGAGCTCCACATCGACATGGGGGACTCCGTCTCCCACAGTGGCATGTGCGAGCATCCTGGGACACCCACTCACCAGCCCCATCTCTCAGGAACCCCTTGGGATCCTCCAACAACCCCCAGGGAGGGGGGCTCCTGCTACCCTCACCCCCTCCCAATACTACACGCTGTTAAGACAGCTGCCAGGAAGACGGGGTTCTAACCCTCCCCATCCTTGGAATGCCTTGGACGAGCTTTCCGAGTGGACGGCGAGACTGGCTGCCCGGGGTCTTCTGAACGGAGAAGGCGCTATACCCCAGGGCACGATGTCCATGACAGCAACAGCAGGAGCGAAAACCAAAGCGTTGGCAAATGCAGCGCCTGGGGGGATCCAGGAGCCTAGCCTTAGTGCTAGAGGGCCGAGCCCACGACGGGCACACCCCAAGGGCTGGCGGACTGCACAGCCTTTCTGGGAACCCCAGAGACGGTGGTCCGTCAAAAGGAAAGTCGGGTCAGGGTCGTCCAAACGCCAAGGGGAGGTCGGAATAACAAGGGGCAAAATGCTCAGAAACTCCCCGTCGACACTACTCAATGTGACACAAAAGGAGCCCCGACAGAGACTAGCGAGATCTAGAACGGGGACATTCATGGGGTGAGGCATGGGGTTTCCGACAGGCCAGTCAGACAGGCTCCCCACACCCCTTCTACAGAAACTATGGGTTAACCGACAAGCTGACAGCCTGGATGCAGGGAAGGGGCTAGGCTGCGGCCCCACTATGGGGAGAGGAAGGGAGGAGCTCCCACCCCGTGGCCCCAGCAGCCCCGAAGAGCTGTCCCAAGGCTGACTGGCCGCCCGCAACCAGGGCCTGCAGGCTGCCCAGTTGCCATGGCAGCGGGGCCGGAGGGGGGCGGGGCCAGAGCAGGGCGCTGCAGTGGCTGGCGGGCGGCCCTGCCTGTCACCGCCTGGCGGGCGCCATTGGCTGAGGAGCCAGGAAGAGGGTGGGCGGGCTCGTGGGAGAGCTCCTGCAAGGGCCTGCCCTGGGGGTGGGAGGCAGTCGCTCTCCCGGAAACCGAAGCCGGGCCCTTCTACGTGCCCTAGGCCGGTGCCACTCGCGGAGCCGCTGGGGGCGGCGGAGGGCAGAGCGGTGCCAGGCTGGGCCTCTCCTCTCTGGATTAAATCGTAGCAATTTATATTGCTGAATATCTTCCTCATTTTTAAGGAAAAGTTAAGTAGAAGTCCTAACGTTTTCCACACGCTCCACCCTCCCCACAATGGACCTTCTTGAACACGCCACTTGGGAGACAAATCCTCTACACCGATCTGAATTGCCACGTCTTCTTTTATTCTGCGCCCTCCCTGCCCCTTTTCTTCTTTTTTATGTTTGTCCTTCTTCGTTGCCTCTGCTTTCAGCTGAGGCTTTCTGGTTTTGCCCTCCTCCCGTGAACCTGCACGCGATAAATGCAGGTGTACGCTGGGTTTCCCCAGTTGCTCTTCACAAGAAGTTTGACGTATGAAAAGGCTCTGGGCAGCGGCGCGTTCTGTGAAGAAAAGCGGGAAAAGGAAACGGGGGTGTTAAGAGCGACAGAGCACTCAACGGATCTCCCGCTGGCAGCCGTGCTCCTGCTCAGGAACAAGCTCCTGCGAGTGGGTGGGAGCGGCTGTGGAAATCTGAGGCTCGCTGCTGGTACCGGGGCTGTTGGGCAGGCTGGGGCCACGGGAAGCGGGAAGGCACCTGGCATCCTCTGCCTGCCTGGCAGAGGCTGGGGCTCAGTCTCCCTTCCCCTGCCCCTTCCCTCTGCTGCTTGCTCTGTGCTGACAGAGAGGCCGGGCAGGTGCTCCTACGCAAGGGACAGCTGCTGCGCAACCCCACCGAGCTCCCGCTCTCTGCCCTGTCTGCTTTCCTCCTGGCAGGTGTGAGAGCAGCGGGAGAGAAGGGGCATGCTGTGCTGGGAGGAGAGGACCCCGGCCAGGCTGCCAGCAGGCCACCGGATGCAGCGACAGTGCTGCCCGACAGCTTTCACCACCGGGCGTCCCCTCTGCTCCACGGCACAAAGACGCTGCTTGGGTGGGGTGGCCGCGTGTGCAGCCGGCTCTGCATGCAGCCAGGGATCGCTCGAGACTCGTGCTCCCATGGGCCTGACCCTGCCCTTGCTATCCTTTTGCCACCACCACCACACGCTACTCAGCCCTCCCTCTCTCTCGACGGTGGTCCGGGCCCCTCTGCCCAACGGGGAAAGCATTCACGCTCTTCCTGCCAGGGACTTCCAGGCAAACACGTTTTGCTCCTTGGCACACCTCGTCCCCGTGCGTGGACCGTACCTTTACAGGGAAGGTCTGAATGGCCTCTTTTGCCACGTTGTACGTGAACATCCCAAGGAGAGTTTCCTCTTCTCCGTCCGCATCCACTCCCTCGGGGGCAAAGCACAAGGAGAGCAGCTCAGGCTCGTCCCAACAAAGAGCGATGGTACGCGCTGGATCAGCCCTGTTACCTACCCGCCCACTCCTGGGGCTCTACAAGGAGTGTAGCGCTGGATGTGGTGGAGCTCAGTCTCCGCCTTGCGTTTTGGTCAAGAACCCTGAGGTGCTTGGCCAGAACAAGTCTTAAGAGAGATGCAACCTCTAGAGCCCTTGAAGTATCCCGCTAGGGTACTGCAGTGCTCAGGAGAGAGCAGGACACAAACCTCAGAGGATGCACAAAAGCAAGCAAGACCTTGTCACGGCATTTGGCCAGGGCCACGTCCCCACCAGAAGTGCCCAGCAGAGACTTACAAAGACAGCGATGTCTCTGGGGGCGCTGATGACCGTCCCAGATGGAGAGGCTTCTCTGGAGATGTGCTGCACAGTGATGGCAGTCAGATGGACTCGTGCTGGCAACCTTATGACCACCTGGCCCTGATGCCCTTGAAAGGGCCAGCAGTTCCTTGGGGAAACATCCGGCTGCAAGCAGAGAGCGAGAGAACAAAGCGTGAGGGAGTGTTGGGGCCAACACAACTGCCGGTGTAGCTTGCAGCGCAGGCGCCGGTGTGTCTGTGGGGTCTATTTCAGCTCGTAAACGAGGTACGTGTGAGGAAATGGACCGAAGCAGGAGGCCTTCCTCCCTGCCTGACCAAGGGGGCTCTCGGTATTACGGAGCAGAGGAGAAGGCCGGTTATGAGGCTCTGAGCAACCTGACCTCGTTGATGACGTCCCTGCTCAGTGCAGGGGGCGTGGACTAGATGACCTGTAACCGTCCCTTCCAATCGCAAGATTCTATGATTCTATGAAACCATCCTAGTCAGGGCCTCGCAGAAACACGTCTCTGCCCAGCGGCTCTGCAGGGCACCCCCCACCTCCCGCCTCCCACCCCCGAAAAAGCGCTGTTAGGGATGAGTGGGGAAACGGGGTCCCCGGGGAGAAAGTCTTTCGCCCAGCTGTGGCACAGGACTGTGGGCAAGATGCAGCAGTTCAGCTCAGCTCTGTTCCCCTCCTGGGGGGAACCACTGATTTCTGCCAAGCCCAGCCCTGTGTCAGAGCTTTGGTTTCAGGACCCTCATCAACCCTATGGGTGGACTGAGGGGAGAGCCCCTGAGCTCGGTCCCCAGCTTCACAGGAAGGAAGGACACCAGCACGGATGATTTCTGCTACAAGACCTCCAAAATAGTATCAGGAGGGTTGGCAGTGTAACACAACCCGAAAGCCCTGCCGACCCAATTCTCTTTGCAGGCGTAGGTCTCGGAAGTTCTCTGCGTGTCGATGGCGCCACCTGTAAGGAAGGGAGAGCAGATGACTGCAGGCTTGCTGCGTGGGCAGCAAAGGACGGCCCAGCCATTCCCTTTGCAAATGCAGTGGAGAGGATGACAGCCCCTCCATCAGCACCGGAACACGTGCCGGGGCAGCGCCAGAGGCACGCGTGCGGAGGCCGAGGGCAGGACTGGGAGGAAGTCCGAGAGAGCCAGTCTGCCACAGCCGTGCTCTTGGACCCCACGAAGCACTGAAGCTCCCCCACTTTGGAAAGCAGTGCCTGCAGCACAGGCTCCTTTGGGGAGTGCTACAGACCAGCGCAGGCCAAGGAGACCGGGCTGCTTGTGTCCATACCAGAGCTTTTCAGGGCCCAGTCAAACATCTCAACATAGGCTTCCAAAGCCATCCGGGACGCTGCGTGGTTCACCTCCTGAGCTTCCTGGGAAGGCCACAAACAAACACCGGAAAGGAGCACATCAGCGGGTAGTTCAGCATGGCTACTAGTGCCCGGAGAGGCAAAGGGTCAGCGTCAGAAATGCAAGGCAAGCTTTGTCCGCGGAGCTGCAGGACTCTCCGCTGCCGGCGTGAGTCACGAGGACTGAGGAACGGTTTATCTGTGGCCGCGGCCACACCCACGTCCCCGAGGTGGGTTGACGAGGGTCCCCACACCCTCGTCCCCACCCTCCATGCTCTCCGGGTCAGCCGGGAGACGGGCTCAGGCCCTGCCAGCGGTGGCTGGCTCCGTGAGCGTGCCTGGCTCTCACCAACTGCCTCAGGGGCCCGGCCAGAGCAGCCAGAGGCGTGGGCACGCTCAGGGAGGGCTGCCGGGCATCGCTGCCTGAAGCGGCCCGGTTAAACTGGGGCCAGAGAAGGGCCGCCACAGCACAGAAGCTCAACCGGCAAGCCCCCGGGGCAAAGGCTGGGTTGCTGTGGCCAGCAGTCTGACCCCACCAACAACCCCAAGGAGTGCTTCCTCGGGGCTTCTGCCCAGCCAAGCCTCCTTCCCGAGAATGCAAGATCACCTTCACGCTGCTGATCTGCGCCTTGAGCTGAGCCACCTCGTCCAGCAGAAGCTGCGTCTTTTGCCTTTGCTCCGCCAACAGAGCGCACAGGTTCCTGCAGGAACTGGAAAGCAGATCTTGCCAGAGAGAGGCCCATCCCCTCTGGGGAGCGTCTGAGCTCAGTCAGCAAGGAGGAGAGACACATGTGCTTTCCCTGCTTTGCGAGCTCTTCCCTTCCCCACCAGGTTGAGCAAAAGGCAAAGGCAGGAGACAAGTACGGCAGCCCTGGCCGATAGGAAAATGAGCGCAGGTAGCACGGGCTCGGCTGGCGCTTCCGCACAGAACCAATTCCAGCTCAGGAAACGTCTCTTACCACAGGGTCTTCAGGTCCGCTGCAGACGCAAAGGTCAGCTCCTGCAAGGGAAAAACACTCCGTTACAGCATCCACTACCAGAGCCGCTGGGGCTTCCCAGGAGAGGCTTCCCTCGGAAGACACGGCACAAGCTGCCGCTTCTTTGGGCCACCCTGCGTGGAAGCAGAAGAGCCCGTGATTTATCCAGCCACTGCCAGCAACGCTCCGTTGCATGAGATGCCCGTCCCACAAGAGCCACTGACCTCTATCAGTCCCTTTGCCTGCATTGTCCACGCTAGCAGAGAGGTCCCCCAGCAAACACCGGCTGCAATGCACATCACCAAGAGACACTTATTTGACTGGGGTTGCAGTCGCGTTGCCTCCTCCCTGTTGCCTTGCGGGTGGGGCAGCAGGTTAGCTGAGGAGGTGGGGAACGCGGGGTGCAGCGAGCGGGCGCGCCTCTGGCCGGCGGCCATCGGCCCAGGCTTGAGGGGACGCTGCAGCCGTGATCGTCAGGTGTGCTTGGTGCCCGAGAGATATTCCCCATTTCCGCTCGCCGCTTCAGCGAGCACCGTGACCAGGCTGCATGGGCTAGCAGAGGTACCTCTCCATCGGTCCCCCTGCACGGCCCCGCCCCTCCCCTCTGGGAATGCCCAGTTCAGGCTTGGAAATACCTATGCCCATCCCACGCAGGCTTGCAGACTAAGCAAGCCGTTTGGTCCAGTGACCAGAGCAGCAGCATGGCTGGGAGACTACCAGCCTTACTGGGAGTCCAAAAGCCAGTCCCAGTCCCAGACAGGCTCGGGAAGCACTTGGGCCGCGGCAGTTTCCGCACATACTGGCCCACAAGGAGAGCTGGCCGGCTGAAAGCTGGCATCCAGCACAGCCAGGCTGTCGCTCTCCGAGATGTTTGCTCCTGAAAACTCACCAAGAGCCACTGCGAGCAACAAGAAGACTTTCAAGAACCTCTTCTTCTGCAGGGCCATCTGTTGCCTGAAAAAGAGGGAGTCCTGTGGCTGTCAATGATCCAAGCCTTGGGCAAACCCCTTCACAGGTGGATTTCCCTTTTCAGGCCAAAAAGCCACCGTTCTGGAAGCCTGCTGCTGACAGAGAGCTGACAGAGCGGCGCCCAGGAGGAACGCGATTTCTGTCCACGCCCTTCAACACCTCCGGCAGATCTTCCCCAACGGAAGGGCTTCAGGAGCACCTTCCAAAAGGGGATGAAGATAATCCGGGAAATTATTTGCTGAAAGCAAACGAAAACTGCTTTTCAGCAGTCTTTCCGGTGTGGACCTTGCTCTCACTTTGCCCATGAAAGCAGGCCTGTTCTCACTTTCAACCACACAGATCTCTCTTAGGGGTGGTTTTCCGCACAGCTGGGAAGCGCAGGAGCCTTGTCTGGCCTTCCTCCCAGAGCACTCCCAGACCTGCGCGGGCTCTTGTCACGGCTGGGGAAAGCCCTTGCCCTGCGGAGGCTTGGCTCTGCACGTGAGCGTCTGGCTACGCAGCAGTTGGTCCTGCCGCCGCTGAAGTTTGGGGCTCCGGCAGATGCGTGGGAGCGAGACTGCCGAGGGGCTTTGCTCTTGGCTCTCCCTGAGAATGGCCACAGCACGAGCAGCGCCCGAGCTTCGGCGCCCCAGCGGGAGCCCTGGGCTGCTGGCTGGGGAACACCCTCTGCTTTCCCCTGTGCTTGCACTGGCCCTCAGGCATGCTCTTTCTCCCCCCCCGCGCCCCGACCACAGCAGAAGCATGTAGTACGTACACGGCAAAGAGGCGCGTGCTCAGCGGATGCCTCTGCGGGGAGACAAGGGCAGCTGCCAGGTGGCAAGCACGGCTGAAGACCGTCCCTGGGCAAAGAAACCAGAGAAAAGTTAGGCCTGTCTCTCGAGGTCTCTTCTCTAGGATGCGCAGCCACATGCGTTTCAGCTCCCTGCGGGCAGGTGGGCACCGGGTCCTAGGCACTGGGGCAAAGAGCGGGGCAGCCTGCACTTCTCCTGCCACTTGTGATGCTTGGCCGGAGCTCTGGCACAGCCCACTTCGCCCCAGAGGACTTCACAGCAAGCAGCGCTGCTGAGCTTACTTGCAATTGCTGTGGCCTTGTCACGCCACTTGGCAGGCCCTTCAGTGGCAGAGCCGGCAGTGGACATGGACGAGAGTTTCACCAGCTCCACCTCCATGCAGAGGTTCCTGTGGGAGGAAAAAGACAAATGCAGGTTGCCCGCCGTCCCCACGCTGCGAGAGCCGAGGCGGGCAGGAGTAGCCTGCGCGCTTGCCCTTGCCAGGGGACGGGCCGTCCCAGCAACAGCGAGAGAGGGCAGCACAGCGGCGCTATCACCCCAACCTGATGGCGCGGGCAGGAGCAGCCCACTTCGTACCTCCTCGTCTGGCAGCGGCTCTGCCCTGCTGCCTCCCCTGCTGGCTCTCGGTCGGCCTCATTCCTCAAGGAGCCTTTGGCGGCCCCTTGGCGTCTTCTCTGGGGGGCCTTTCTCCTCGCCATCTCTAGGCAAAGGCAGGCTCCCTGCTCAGCTCTTCCCCCTCAGCCCCAGCAGCGTGGCCTACCCAGGCAAAAAACAGCTCTGGCAGCAGCCCCACGCCACCCCCCCTCCAGCAGGAGCGCGCCTGCCCAGGGCAACAGCCACACGGCAACTGTGGGCTCGTTCCCCGCGCGCTGCCACAGGGTTGTGCGAGCAGCCGGCTCTGACCTCACAGTGGCGGCTCTGACGTCACACTGGGGCTCCCCAGCGCTCAGCAGGGCGGGGAGACCCTGTGGGCTCCCCTGGGGCAACACGGCTGCCGCCCTCCCGGGCGGTGGGAAGCCATGCCTCTGGGCCCCCCCGAACCCTGCCATGCTCCCGTGCCAGGCGGCTGCCTGGCCTGTCCCGCCAGGCAGGCTTACAGCTCTCCTGGGCATCCCCGGGAAACCAGAAAGGCTGCTGGGCAGGGGGCTTTGCTCTCGCCCCATGGGACAGCTGCTTCCGGCAGCGTTTCTCCTCTCGCAACCGTTTAGCACGCCAAGGAGAAAAAAACAGCAGCCCAGATGGGCTGTCAGGGGACCAGCGGGCCCCACCTGTGCAGTGGGCCGCCCGGGCAGCAGAGCTGCCAGTGCCACAGATGGCAGGAGGGCCCTGGCAGCAAAGGGTGCCTGGGGGGCTTGCGGCAGGCTGGGCGGCTCTCGCACTCATGCAATCATTAAGGTTGGAAAAGACCTCTAAGATCATCAAGTCCAACCGTCAAGCCACCATGCCCACTAAGCCACATCCCGAAGCGCCACATCTACATGTTTTCGGAACACCTCCCGTGCTTGACCACTCTTGCAGTAAAGACATTTTTCCTAATATCCAATCTAAACCTCTCCTGGCGCCACTTGAGGCCATCCCCCTCTCCTCCTAGTGCTAGTTACCGGGGAGAAGAGACCAACACTCTTGTACCTCACTACAACCTCCTTTCAGTTTTAGAAAGTTCCTTCTCCTTGTAGAGAGCGATAAGGTGTCCCCTCAGCCTCCTCTTCTCCAGACTAAACAATCCCAGTTCCCTCAGCCGCTCCTCATAAGACATGTTCTCCAGACCCCTCGCCAGCTTCCTTGCCCTTCTCTGGACACGCTCCAGCAACTCAACGTCCTTCTTGTAGTGAGGGGCCCAAAATTGAACACAGTATTCATGGTGCGGCCTCACCACGAGCACAGGGGCACGATCACTTCCCTACTCCTGCTGGCCACACTATTTCTGATACGGGCCAGGATGCTCTTGGCCTTCTCGGCCACCTGGGCACACTGCTGGCTCATGCTCAGCCGGCTGTCTACCAGCACCCCCACGTCCTTTTCTACCGGGCAGCTTTCCAGCCACTCCTCCCCAAGCCTGGAGCGTTGCATGGGGTTGCTGTGACCCAAGTGCAGGACCCGGCACTTGGCCCTGCTAAACCTCATACTGTTGACCTCGGCCCATCGATCCAGCCTGTCCAGATCCCTCTGCAGAGCCTTCCTAGCCTCCAGCAGATCGACACTGCCGCCCAGTTTGCTGTTGTCTGCAGACTTACTGAGGGAGCGCTCAATCCCCTCATCCAGATCATTGTTAAAGATATTAAACAAGACGGGCCCCAAAACTGAGCCCTGGGGAGCACCGCTTGTGACCGGCCGCTCAATGGATTTAACTCCGTTCGACACAACTCTCTGGGCTCAGCCAGAGGCTCGTGGGGCAGGGCAATATTTGGGCGTGATAGGCAGGGTAGGAACGGGCTTCCTCTGTCCAACTCTGGAAGAGGGGGTCCTGTGGGAGCGGGCAGCGACCACAGCATCCTGCCGGGGGCTGGGCCCCCCGAGCTCCACATCGACATGGGGGACTCCGTCTCCCACAGTGGCATGTGCGAGCATCCTGGGACACCCACTCACCAGCCCCATCTCTCAGGAACCCCTTGGGATCCTCCAACAACCCCCAGGGAGGGGGGCTCCTGCTACCCTCACCCCCTCCCAATACTACACGCTGTTAAGACAGCTGCCAGGAAGACGGGGTTCTAACCCTCCCCATCCTTGGAATGCCTTGGACGAGCTTTCCGAGTGGACGGCGAGACTTGCTGCCCGGGGTCTTCTGAACGGAGAAGGCGCTATGCCCCAGGGCACGATGTCCATGACAGCAACAGCAGGAGGGAAAACCAAAGCGTTGGCAAATGCAGCGCCTGGCGGGATCCAGGAGCCTAGCCTTAGTGCTAGAGGGCCGAGCCCACGACGGGCACACCCCAAGGGCTGGCGGACTGCACAGCCTTTCTGGGAACCCCAGAGACGGTGGTCCGTCAAAAGGAAAGTCGGGTCAGGGTCGTCCAAACGCCAAGGGGAGGTCGGAATAACAAGGGGCAAAATGCTCAGAAACTCCCCGTCGACACTACTCAATGTGACACAAAAGGAGCCCCGACAGAGACTAGCGAGATCTAGAACGGGGACATTCATGGGGTGAGGCATGGGGTTTCCGACAGGCCAGTCAGACAGGCTCCCCACACCCGTTCTACAGAAACTATGGGTTAACCGACAAGCTGACAGCCTGGATGCAGGGAAGGGGCTAGGCTGCGGCCCCACTATGGGGAGAGGAAGGGAGGAGCTCCCACCCCGTGGCCCCAGCAGCCCCGAAGAGCTGTCCCAAGGCTGACTGGCCGCCCGCAACCAGGGCCTGCAGGCTGCCCAGTTGCCATGGCAGCGGGGCCGGAGGGGGGCGGGGCCAGAGCAGGGCGCTGCAGTGGCTGGCGGGCGGCCCTGCCTGTCACCGCCTGGCGGGCGCCATTGGCTGAGGAGCCAGGAAGAGGGTGGGCGGGCTCGTGGGAGAGCTCCTGCAAGGGCCTGCCCTGGGGGTGGGAGGCAGTCGCTCTCCCGGAAACCGAAGCCGGGCCCTTCTGCGTGCCCTAGGCCGGTGCCACTCGCGGAGCCGCTGGGGGCGGCGGAGGGCAGAGCGGTGCCAGGCTGGGCCTCTCCTCTCTGGATTAAATCGTAGCAATTTATATTGCTGAATATCTTCCTCATTTTTAAGGAAAAGTTAAGTAGAAGTCCTAACGTTTTCCACACGCTCCACCCTCCCCACAATGGACCTTCTTGAACACGCCACTTGGGAGACAAATCCTCTACACCGATCTGAATTGCCACGTCTTCTTTTATTCTGCGCCCTCCCTGCCCCTTTTCTTCTTTTTTATGTTTGTCCTTCTTCGTTGCCTCTGCTTTCAGCTGAGGCTTTCTGGTTTTGCCCTCCTCCCGTGAACCTGCACGCGATAAATGCAGGTGTACGCTGGGTTTCCCCAGTTGCTCTTCACAAGAAGTTTGACGTATGAAAAGGCTCTGGGCAGCGGCGCGTTCTGTGAAGAAAAGCGGGAAAAGGAAACGGGGGTGTTAAGAGCGACAGAGCACTCAACGGATCTCCCGCTGGCAGCCATGCTCCTGCTCAGGAACAAGCTCCTGCGAGTGGGTGGGAGCGGCTGTGGAAATCTGAGGCTCGCTGCTGGTACCGGGGCTGTTGGGCAGGCTGGGGCCACGGGAAGCGGGAAGGCACCTGGCATCCTCTGCCTGCCTGGCAGAGGCTGGGGCTCAGTCTCCCTTCCCCTGCCCCTTCCCTCTGCTGCTTGCTCTGTGCTGACAGAGAGGCCGGGCAGGTGCTCCTACGCAGGGGACAGCTGCTGCGCAACCCCACCGAGCTCCTGCTCTCTGCCCTGTCTGCTTTCCTCCTGGCAGGTGTGAGAGCAGCGGGAGAGAAGGGGCATGCTGTGCTGGGAGGAGAGGACCCCGGCCAGGCTGCCAGCAGGCCACCGGATGCAGCGACAGTGCTGCCCGACAGCTTTCACCACCGGGCATCCCCTCTGCTCCACGGCACAAAGACGCTGCTTGGGTGGGGTGGCCGCGTGTGCAGCCGGCTCTGCATGCAGCCAGGGATCGCTCGAGACTCGTGCTCCCATGAGCCTGACCCTGCCCTTGCTATCCTTTTGCCACCACCACCACACTCTACTCAGCCCTCCCTCTCTCTCGGCGGTGGTCCGGGCCCCTCTGCCCAACGGGGAAAGCATTCACGCTCTTCCTGCCAGGGACTTCCAGGCAAACACGTTTTGCTCCTTGGCACACCTCGTCCCCATGCGTGGACCGTACCTTTACAGGGAAGGTCTGAATGGCCTCTTTTGCCACGTTGTACGTGAACATCCCAAGGAGAGTTTCCTCTTCTCCGTCCGCATCCACTCCCTCGGGGGCAAAGCACAAGGAGAGCAGCTCAGGCTCGTCCCAACAAAGAGCGATGGTACGCGCTGGATCAGCCCTGTTACCTACCCGCCCACTCCTGGGGCTCTACAAGGAGTGTAGCGCTGGATGTGGTGGAGCTCAGTCTCCGCCTTGCGTTTTGGTCAAGAACCCTGAGGTGCTTGGCCAGAACAAGTCTTAAGAGAGATGCAACCTCTAGAGCCCTTGAAGTATCCCGCTAGGGTACTGCAGTGCTCAGGAGAGAGCAGGACACAAACCTCAGAGGATGCACAAAAGCAAGCAAGACCTTGTCACGGCATTTGGCCAGGGCCACGTCCCCACCAGAAGTGCCCAGCAGAGACTTACAAAGACAGCGATGTCTCTGGGGGCGCTGATGACCGTCCCAGATGGAGAGGCTTCTCTGGAGATGTGCTGCACAGTGATGGCAGTCAGATGGACTCGTGCTGGCAACCTTATGACCACCTGGCCCTGATGCCCTTG
Source organism: Phaethon aethereus (assembly GCF_964289735.1). Taxonomy (NCBI): domain Eukaryota; kingdom Metazoa; phylum Chordata; class Aves; order Phaethontiformes; family Phaethontidae; genus Phaethon; species Phaethon aethereus. The sequence continues at coordinate 93,687 of NW_028113999.1, read as the reverse complement.
AAAGGGCCAGCAGTTCCTTGGGGAAACATCCGGCTGCAAGCAGAGAGCGAGAGAACAAAGCGTGAGGGAGTGTTGGGGCCAACACAACTGCCGGTGTAGCTTGCAGCGCAGGCGCCGGTGTGTCTGTGGGGTCTATTTCAGCTCGTAAACGAGGTACGTGTGAGGAAATGGACCGAAGCAGGAGGCCTTCCTCCCTGCCTGACCAAGGGGGCTCTCGGTATTACGGAGCAGAGGAGAAGGCCGGTTATGAGGCTCTGAGCAACCTGACCTCGTTGATGACGTCCCTGCTCAGTGCAGGGGGCGTGGACTAGATGACCTGTAACCGTCCCTTCCAATCGCAAGATTCTATGATTCTATGAAACCATCCTAGTCAGGGCCTCGCAGAAACACGTCTCTGCCCAGCGGCTCTGCAGGGCACCCCCCACCTCCCGCCTCCCACCCCCGAAAAAGCGCTGTTAGGGATGAGTGGGGAAACGGGGTCCCCGGGGAGAAAGTCTTTCGCCCAGCTGTGGCACAGGACTGTGGGCAAGATGCAGCAGTTCAGCTCAGCTCTGTTCCCCTCCTGGGGGGAACCACTGATTTCTGCCAAGCCCAGCCCTGTGTCAGAGCTTTGGTTTCAGGACCCTCATCAACCCTATGGGTGGACTGAGGGGAGAGCCCCTGAGCTCGGTCCCCAGCTTCACAGGAAGGAAGGACACCAGCACGGATGATTTCTGCTACAAGACCTCCAAAATAGTATCAGGAGGGTTGGCAGTGTAACACAACCCGAAAGCCCTGCCGACCCAATTCTCTTTGCAGGCGTAGGTCTCGGAAGTTCTCTGCGTGTCGATGGCGCCACCTGTAAGGAAGGGAGAGCAGATGACTGCAGGCTTGCTGCGTGGGCAGCAAAGGACGGCCCAGCCATTCCCTTTGCAAATGCAGTGGAGAGGATGACAGCCCCTCCATCAGCACCGGAACACGTGCCGGGGCAGCGCCAGAGGCACGCGTGCGGAGGCCGAGGGCAGGACTGGGAGGAAGTCCGAGAGAGCCAGTCTGCCACAGCCGTGCTCTTGGACCCCACGAAGCACTGAAGCTCCCCCACTTTGGAAAGCAGTGCCTGCAGCACAGGCTCCTTTGGGGAGTGCTACAGACCAGCGCAGGCCAAGGAGACCGGGCTGCTTGTGTCCATACCAGAGCTTTTCAGGGCCCAGTCAAACATCTCAACATAGGCTTCCAAAGCCATCCGGGACGCTGCGTGGTTCACCTCCTGAGCTTCCTGGGAAGGCCACAAACAAACACCGGAAAGGAGCACATCAGCGGGTAGTTCAGCATGGCTACTAGTGCCCGGAGAGGCAAAGGGTCAGCGTCAGAAATGCAAGGCAAGCTTTGTCCGCGGAGCTGCAGGACTCTCCGCTGCCGGCGTGAGTCACGAGGACTGAGGAACGGTTTATCTGTGGCCGCGGCCACACCCACGTCCCCGAGGTGGGTTGACGAGGGTCCCCACACCCTCGTCCCCACCCTCCATGCTCTCCGGGTCAGCCGGGAGACGGGCTCAGGCCCTGCCAGCGGTGGCTGGCTCCGTGAGCGTGCCTGGCTCTCACCAACTGCCTCAGGGGCCCGGCCAGAGCAGCCAGAGGCGTGGGCACGCTCAGGGAGGGCTGCCGGGCATCGCTGCCTGAAGCGGCCCGGTTAAACTGGGGCCAGAGAAGGGCCGCCACAGCACAGAAGCTCAACCGGCAAGCCCCCGGGGCAAAGGCTGGGTTGCTGTGGCCAGCAGTCTGACCCCACCAACAACCCCAAGGAGTGCTTCCTCGGGGCTTCTGCCCAGCCAAGCCTCCTTCCCGAGAATGCAAGATCACCTTCACGCTGCTGATCTGCGCCTTGAGCTGAGCCACCTCGTCCAGCAGAAGCTGCGTCTTTTGCCTTTGCTCCGCCAACAGAGCGCACAGGTTCCTGCAGGAACTGGAAAGCAGATCTTGCCAGAGAGAGGCCCATCCCCTCTGGGGAGCGTCTGAGCTCAGTCAGCAAGGAGGAGAGACACATGTGCTTTCCCTGCTTTGCGAGCTCTTCCCTTCCCCACCAGGTTGAGCAAAAGGCAAAGGCAGGAGACAAGTACGGCAGCCCTGGCCGATAGGAAAATGAGCGCAGGTAGCACGGGCTCGGCTGGCGCTTCCGCACAGAACCAATTCCAGCTCAGGAAACGTCTCTTACCACAGGGTCTTCAGGTCCGCTGCAGACGCAAAGGTCAGCTCCTGCAAGGGAAAAACACTCCGTTACAGCATCCACTACCAGAGCCGCTGGGGCTTCCCAGGAGAGGCTTCCCTCGGAAGACACGGCACAAGCTGCCGCTTCTTTGGGCCACCCTGCGTGGAAGCAGAAGAGCCCGTGATTTATCCAGCCACTGCCAGCAACGCTCCGTTGCATGAGATGCCCGTCCCACAAGAGCCACTGACCTCTATCAGTCCCTTTGCCCGCATTGTCCACGCTAGCAGAGAGGTCCCCCAGCAAACACCGGCTGCAATGCACATCACCAAGAGACACTTATTTGACTGGGGTTGCAGTCGCGTTGCCTCCTCCCTGTTGCCTTGCGGGTGGGGCAGCAGGTTAGCTGAGGAGGTGGGGAACGCGGGGTGCAGCGAGCGGGCGCGCCTCTGGCCGGCGGCCATCGGCCCAGGCTTGAGGGGACGCTGCAGCCGTGATCGTCAGGTGTGCTTGGTGCCCGAGAGATATTCCCCATTTCCGCTCGCCGCTTCAGCGAGCACCGTGACCAGGCTGCATGGGCTAGCAGAGGTACCTCTCCATCGGTCCCCCTGCACGGCCCCGCCCCTCCCCTCTGGGAATGCCCAGTTCAGGCTTGGAAATACCTACGCCCATCCCACGCAGGCTTGCAGACTAAGCAAGCCGTTTGGTCCAGTGACCAGAGCAGCAGCATGGCTGGGAGACTACCAGCCTTACTGGGAGTCCAAAAGCCAGTCCCAGTCCCAGACAGGCTCGGGAAGCACTTGGGCCGCGGCAGTTTCCGCACATACTGGCCCACAAGGAGAGCTGGCCGGCTGAAAGCTGGCATCCAGCACAGCCAGGCTGTCGCTCTCCGAGATGTTTGCTCCTGAAAACTCACCAAGAGCCACTGCGAGCAACAAGAAGACTTTCAAGAACCTCTTCTTCTGCAGGGCCATCTGTTGCCTGAAAAAGAGGGAGTCCTGTGGCTGTCAATGATCCAAGCCTTGGGCAAACCCCTTCACAGGTGGATTTCCCTTTTCAGGCCAAAAAGCCACCGTTCTGGAAGCCTGCTGCTGACAGAGAGCTGACAGAGCGGCGCCCAGGAGGAACGCGATTTCTGTCCACGCCCTTCAACACCTCCGGCAGATCTTCCCCAACGGAAGGGCTTCAGGAGCACCTTCCAAAAGGGGATGAAGATAATCCGGGGAATTATTTGCTGAAAGCAAACGAAAACTGCTTTTCAGCAGTCTTTCCGGTGTGGACCTTGCTCTCACTTTGCCCATGAAAGCAGGCCTGTTCTCACTTTCAACCACACAGATCTCTCTTAGGGGTGGTTTTCCGCACAGCTGGGAAGTGCAGGAGCCTTGTCTGGCCTTCCTCCCAGAGCACTCCCAGACCTGCGCGGGCTCTTGTCACGGCTGGGGAAAGCCCTTGCCCTGCGGAGGCTTGGCTCTGCACGTGAGCGTCTGGCTACGCAGCAGTTGGTCCTGCCGCCGCTGAAGTTTGGGGCTCCGGCAGATGCGTGGGAGCGAGACTGCCGAGGGGCTTTGCTCTTGGCTCTCCCTGAGAATGGCCACAGCACGAGCAGCGCCCGAGCTTCGGCGCCCCAGCGGGAGCCCTGGGCTGCTGGCTGGGGAACACCCTCTGCTTTCCCCTGTGCTTGCACTGGCCCTCAGGCATGCTCTTTCTCCCCCCCCGCGCCCCGACCACAGCAGAAGCATGTAGTACGTACACGGCAAAGAGGCGCGTGCTCAGCGGATGCCTCTGCGGGGAGACAAGGGCAGCTGCCAGGTGGCAAGCACGGCTGAAGACCGTCCCTGGGCAAAGAAACCAGAGAAAAGTTAGGCCTGTCTCTCGAGGTCTCTTCTCTAGGATGCGCAGCCACACGCGTTTCAGCTCCCTGCGGGCAGGTGGGCACCGGGTCCTAGGCACTGGGGCAAAGAGCGGGGCAGCCTGCACTTCTCCTGCCACTTGTGATGCTTGGCCGGAGCTCTGGCACAGCCCACTTCACCCCAGAGGACTTCACAGCAAGCAGCGCTGCTGAGCTTACTTGCAATTGCTGTGGCCTTGTCACGCCACTTGGCAGGCCCTTCAGTGGCAGAGCCGGCAGTGGACATGGACGAGAGTTTCACCAGCTCCACCTCCATGCAGAGGTTCCTGTGGGAGGAAAAAGACAAATGCAGGTTGCCCGCCGTCCCCACGCTGCGAGAGCCGAGGCGGGCAGGAGTAGCCTGCGCGCTTGCCCTTGCCAGGGGACGGGCCGTCCCAGCAACAGCGAGAGAGGGCAGCACAGCGGCGCTATCACCCCAACCTGATGGCGCGGGCAGGAGCAGCCCACTTCGTACCTCCTCGTCTGGCAGCGGCTCTGCCCTGCTGCCTCCCCTGCTGGCTCTCGGTCGGCCTCATTCCTCAAGGAGCCTTTGGCGGCCCCTTGGCGTCTTCTCTGGGGGGCCTTTCTCCTCGCCATCTCTAGGCAAAGGCAGGCTCCCTGCTCAGCTCTTCCCCCTCAGCCCCAGCAGCGTGGCCTACCCAGGCAAAAAACAGCTCTGGCAGCAGCCCCACGCCACCCCCCCTCCAGCAGGAGCGCGCCTGCCCAGGGCAACAGCCACACGGCAACTGTGGGCTCGTTCCCCGCGCGCTGCCACAGGGTTGTGCGAGCAGCCGGCTCTGACCTCACAGTGGCGGCTCTGACGTCACACTGGGGCTCCCCAGCGCTCAGCAGGGCGGGGAGACCCTGTGGGCTCCCCTGGGGCAACACGGCTGCCGCCCTCCCGGGCGGTGGGAAGCCATGCCTCTGGGCCCCCCCGAACCCTGCCATGCTCCCGTGCCAGGCGGCTGCCTGGCCTGTCCCGCCAGGCAGGCTTACAGCTCTCCTGGGCATCCCCGGGAAACCAGAAAGGCTGCTGGGCAGGGGGCTTTGCTCTCGCCCCATGGGACAGCTGCTTCCGGCAGCGTTTCTCCTCTCGCAACCGTTTAGCACGCCAAGGAGAAAAAAACAGCAGCCCAGATGGGCTGTCAGGGGACCAGCGGGCCCCACCTGTGCAGTGGGCCTCCCGGGCAGCAGAGCTGCCAGTGCCACAGATGGCAGGAGGGCCCTGGCAGCAAAGGGTGCCTGGGGGGCTTGCGGCAGGCTGGGCGGCTCTCGCACTCATGCAATCATTAAGGTTGGAAAAGACCTCTAAGATCATCAAGTCCAACCGTCAAGCCACCATGCCCACTAAGCCACATCCCGAAGCGCCACATCTACATGTTTTCGGAACACCTCCCGTGCTTGACCACTCTTGCAGTAAAGACATTTTTCCTAATATCCAATCTAAACCTCTCCTGGCGCCACTTGAGGCCATCCCCCTCTCCTCCTAGTGCTAGTTACCGGGGAGAAGAGACCAACACTCTTGTACCTCACTACAACCTCCTTTCAGTTTTAGAAAGTTCCTTCTCCTTGTAGAGAGCGATAAGGTGTCCCCTCAGCCTCCTCTTCTCCAGACTAAACAATCCCGGTTCCCTCAGCCGCTCCTCATAAGACATGTTCTCCAGACCCCTCGCCAGCTTCCTTGCCCTTCTCTGGACACGCTCCAGCAACTCAACGTCCTTCTTGTAGTGAGGGGCCCAAAATTGAACACAGTATTCATGGTGCGGCCTCACCACGAGCACAGGGGCACGATCACTTCCCTACTCCTGCTGGCCACACTATTTCTGATACGGGCCAGGATGCTCTTGGCCTTCTCGGCCACCTGGGCACACTGCTGGCTCATGCTCAGCCGGCTGTCTACCAGCACCCCCACGTCCTTTTCTACCGGGCAGCTTTCCAGCCACTCCTCCCCAAGCCTGGAGCGTTGCATGGGGTTGCTGTGACCCAAGTGCAGGACCCGGCACTTGGCCCTGCTAAACCTCATACTGTTGACCTCGGCCCATCGATCCAGCCTGTCCAGATCCCTCTGCAGAGCCTTCCTAGCCTCCAGCAGATCGACACTGCCGCCCAGTTTGCTGTTGTCTGCAGACTTACTGAGGGAGCGCTCAATCCCCTCATCCAGATCATTGTTAAAGATATTAAACAAGACGGGCCCCAAAACTGAGCCCTGGGGAGCACCGCTTGTGACCGGCCGCTCAATGGATTTAACTCCGTTCGACACAACTCTCTGGGCTCAGCCAGAGGCTCGTGGGGCAGGGCAATATTTGGGCGTGATAGGCAGGGTAGGAACGGGCTTCCTCTGTCCAACTCTGGAAGAGGGGGTCCTGTGGGAGCGGGCAGCGACCGCAGCATCCTGCCGGGGGCTGGGCCCCCCGAGCTCCACATCGACATGGGGGACTCCGTCTCCCACAGTGGCATGTGCGAGCATCCTGGGACACCCACTCACCAGCCCCATCTCTCAGGAACCCCTTGGGATCCTCCAACAACCCCCAGGGAGGGGGGCTCCTGCTACCCTCACCCCCTCCCAATACTACACGCTGTTAAGACAGCTGCCAGGAAGACGGGGTTCTAACCCTCCCCATCCTTGGAATGCCTTGGACGAGCTTTCCGAGTGGACGGCGAGACTTGCTGCCCGGGGTCTTCTGAACGGAGAAGGCGCTATGCCCCAGGGCACGATGTCCATGACAGCAACAGCAGGAGGGAAAACCAAAGCGTTGGCAAATGCAGCGCCTGGCGGGATCCAGGAGCCTAGCCTTAGTGCTAGAGGGCCGAGCCCACGACGGGCACACCCCAAGGGCTGGCGGACTGCACAGCCTTTCTGGGAACCCCAGAGACGGTGGTCCGTCAAAAGGAAAGTCGGGTCAGGGTCGTCCAAACGCCAAGGGGAGGTCGGAATAACAAGGGGCAAAATGCTCAGAAACTCCCCGTCGACACTACTCAATGTGACACAAAAGGAGCCCCGACAGAGACTAGCGAGATCTAGAACGGGGACATTCATGGGGTGAGGCATGGGGTTTCCGACAGGCCAGTCAGACAGGCTCCCCACACCCCTTCTACAGAAACTATGGGTTAACCGACAAGCTGACAGCCTGGATGCAGGGAAGGGGCTAGGCTGCGGCCCCACTATGGGGAGAGGAAGGGAGGAGCTCCCACCCCGTGGCCCCAGCAGCCCCGAAGAGCTGTCCCAAGGCTGACTGGCCGCCCGCAACCAGGGCCTGCAGGCTGCCCAGTTGCCATGGCAGCGGGGCCGGAGGGGGGCGGGGCCAGAGCAGGGCGCTGCAGTGGCTGGCGGGCGGCCCTGCCTGTCACCGCCTGGCGGGCGCCATTGGCTGAGGAGCCAGGAAGAGGGTGGGCGGGCTCGTGGGAGAGCTCCTGCAAGGGCCTGCCCTGGGGGTGGGAGGCAGTCGCTCTCCCGGAAACCGAAGCCGGGCCCTTCTGCGTGCCCTAGGCCGGTGCCACTCGCGGAGCCGCTGGGGGCGGCGGAGGGCAGAGCGGTGCCAGGCTGGGCCTCTCCTCTCTGGATTAAATCGTAGCAATTTATATTGCTGAATATCTTCCTCATTTTTAAGGAAAAGTTAAGTAGAAGTCCTAACGTTTTCCACACGCTCCACCCTCCCCACAATGGACCTTCTTGAACACGCCACTTGGGAGACAAATCCTCTACACCGATCTGAATTGCCACGTCTTCTTTTATTCTGCGCCCTCCCTGCCCCTTTTCTTCTTTTTTATGTTTGTCCTTCTTCGTTGCCTCTGCTTTCAGCTGAGGCTTTCTGGTTTTGCCCTCCTCCCGTGAACCTGCACGCGATAAATGCAGGTGTACGCTGGGTTTCCCCAGTTGCTCTTCACAAGAAGTTTGACGTATGAAAAGGCTCTGGGCAGCGGCGCGTTCTGTGAAGAAAAGCGGGAAAAGGAAACGGGGGTGTTAAGAGCGACAGAGCACTCAACGGATCTCCCGCTGGCAGCCGTGCTCCTGCTCAGGAACAAGCTCCTGCGAGTGGGTGGGAGCGGCTGTGGAAATCTGAGGCTCGCTGCTGGTACCGGGGCTGTTGGGCAGGCTGGGGCCACGGGAAGCGGGAAGGCACCTGGCATCCTCTGCCTGCCTGGCAGAGGCTGGGGCTCAGTCTCCCTTCCCCTGCCCCTTCCCTCTGCTGCTTGCTCTGTGCTGACAGAGAGGCCGGGCAGGTGCTCCTACGCAAGGGACAGCTGCTGCGCAACCCCACCGAGCTCCCGCTCTCTGCCCTGTCTGCTTTCCTCCTGGCAGGTGTGAGAGCAGCGGGAGAGAAGGGGCATGCTGTGCTGGGAGGAGAGGACCCCGGCCAGGCTGCCAGCAGGCCACCGGATGCAGCGACAGTGCTGCCCGACAGCTTTCACCACCGGGCGTCCCCTCTGCTCCACGGCACAAAGACGCTGCTTGGGTGGGGTGGCCGCGTGTGCAGCCGGCTCTGCATGCAGCCAGGGATCGCTCGAGACTCGTGCTCCCATGGGCCTGACCCTGCCCTTGCTATCCTTTTGCCACCACCACCACACGCTACTCAGCCCTCCCTCTCTCTCGACGGTGGTCCGGGCCCCTCTGCCCAACGGGGAAAGCATTCACGCTCTTCCTGCCAGGGACTTCCAGGCAAACACGTTTTGCTCCTTGGCACACCTCGTCCCCGTGCGTGGACCGTACCTTTACAGGGAAGGTCTGAATGGCCTCTTTTGCCACGTTGTACGTGAACATCCCAAGGAGAGTTTCCTCTTCTCCGTCCGCATCCACTCCCTCGGGGGCAAAGCACAAGGAGAGCAGCTCAGGCTCGTCCCAACAAAGAGCGATGGTACGCGCTGGATCAGCCCTGTTACCTACCCGCCCACTCCTGGGGCTCTACAAGGAGTGTAGCGCTGGATGTGGTGGAGCTCAGTCTCCGCCTTGCGTTTTGGTCAAGAACCCTGAGGTGCTTGGCCAGAACAAGTCTTAAGAGAGATGCAACCTCTAGAGCCCTTGAAGTATCCCGCTAGGGTACTGCAGTGCTCAGGAGAGAGCAGGACACAAAACCTCAGAGGATGCACAAAAGCAAGCAAGACCTTGTCACGGCATTTGGCCAGGGCCACGTCCCCACCAGAAGTGCTCAGCAGAGACTTACAAAGACAGCGATGTCTCTGGGGGCGCTGATGACCGTCCCAGATGGAGAGGCTTCTCTGGAGATGTGCTGCACAGTGATGGCAGTCAGATGGACTCGTGCTGGCAACCTTATGACCACCTGGCCCTGATGCCCTTGAAAGGGCCAGCAGTTCCTTGGGGAAACATCCGGCTGCAAGCAGAGAGCGAGAGAACAAAGCGTGAGGGAGTGTTGGGGCCAACACAACTGCCGGTGTAGCTTGCAGCGCAGGCGCCGGTGTGTCTGTGGGGTCTATTTCAGCTCGTAAACGAGGTACGTGTGAGGAAATGGACCGAAGCAGGAGGCCTTCCTCCCTGCCTGACCAAGGGGGCTCTCGGTATTACGGAGCAGAGGAGAAGGCCGGTTATGAGGCTCTGAGCAACCTGACCTCGTTGATGACGTCCCTGCTCAGTGCAGGGGGCGTGGACTAGATGACCTGTAACCGTCCCTTCCAATCGCAAGATTCTATGATTCTATGAAACCATCCTAGTCAGGGCCTCGCAGAAACACGTCTCTGCCCAGCGGCTCTGCAGGGCACCCCCCACCTCCCGCCTCCCACCCCCGAAAAAGCGCTGTTAGGGATGAGTGGGGAAACGGGGTCCCCGGGGAGAAAGTCTTTCGCCCAGCTGTGGCACAGGACTGTGGGCAAGATGCAGCAGTTCAGCTCAGCTCTGTTCCCCTCCTGGGGGGAACCACTGATTTCTGCCAAGCCCAGCCCTGTGTCAGAGCTTTGGTTTCAGGACCCTCATCAACCCTATGGGTGGACTGAGGGGAGAGCCCCTGAGCTCGGTCCCCAGCTTCACAGGAAGGAAGGACACCAGCACGGATGATTTCTGCTACAAGACCTCCAAAATAGTATCAGGAGGGTTGGCAGTGTAACACAACCCGAAAGCCCTGCCGACCCAACTCTCTTTGCAGGCGTAGGTCTCGGAAGTTCTCTGCGTGTCGATGGCGCCACCTGTAAGGAAGGGAGAGCAGATGACTGCAGGCTTGCTGCGTGGGCAGCAAAGGACGGCCCAGCCATTCCCTTTGCAAATGCAGTGGAGAGGATGACAGCCCCTCCATCAGCACCGGAACACGTGCCGGGGCAGCGCCAGAGGCACGCGTGCGGAGGCCGAGGGCAGGACTGGGAGGAAGTCCGAGAGAGCCAGTCTGCCACAGCCGTGCTCTTGGACCCCACGAAGCACTGAAGCTCCCCCACTTTGGAAAGCAGTGCCTGCAGCACAGGCTCCTTTGGGGAGTGCTACAGACCAGCGCAGGCCAAGGAGACCGGGCTGCTTGTGTCCATACCAGAGCTTTTCAGGGCCCAGTCAAACATCTCAACATAGGTTTCCAAAGCCATCCGGGACGCTGCGTGGTTCACCTCCTGAGCTTCCTGGGAAGGCCACAAACAAACACCGGAAAGGAGCACATCAGCGGGTAGTTCAGCATGGCTACTAGTGCCCGGAGAGGCAAAGGGTCAGCGTCAGAAATGCAAGGCAAGCTTTGTCCGCGGAGCTGCAGGACTCTCCGCTGCCGGCGTGAGTCACGAGGACTGAGGAACGGTTTATCTGTGGCCGCGGCCACACCCACGTCCCCGAGGTGGGTTGACGAGGGTCCCCACACCCTCGTCCCCACCCTCCATGCTCTCCGGGTCAGCCGGGAGACGGGCTCAGGCCCTGCCAGCGGTGGCCGGCTCCGTGAGCGTGCCTGGCTCTCACCAACTGCCTCAGGGGCCCGGCCAGAGCAGCCAGAGGCGTGGGCACGCTCAGGGAGGGCTGCCGGGCATCGCTGCCTGAAGCGGCCCGGTTAAACTGGGGCCAGAGAAGGGCCGCCACAGCACAGAAGCTCAACCGGCAAGCCCCCGGGGCAAAGGCTGGGTTGCTGTGGCCAGCAGTCTGACCCCACCAACAACCCCAAGGAGTGCTTCCTCGGGGCTTCTGCCCAGCCAAGCCTCCTTCCCGAGAATGCAAGATCACCTTCACGCTGCTGATCTGCGCCTTGAGCTGAGCCACCTCGTCCAGCAGAAGCTGCGTCTTTTGCCTTTGCTCCGCCAACAGAGCGCACAGGTTCCTGCAGGAACTGGAAAGCAGATCTTGCCAGAGAGAGGCCCATCCCCTCTGGGGAGCGTCTGAGCTCAGTCAGCAAGGAGGAGAGACACATGTGCTTTCCCTGCTTTGCGAGCTCTTCCCTTCCCCACCAGGTTGAGCAAAAGGCAAAGGCAGGAGACAAGTACGGCAGCCCTGGCCGATAGGAAAATGAGCGCAGGTAGCACGGGCTCGGCTGGCGCTTCCGCACAGAACCAATTCCAGCTCAGGAAACGTCTCTTACCACAGGGTCTTCAGGTCCGCTGCAGACGCAAAGGTCAGCTCCTGCAAGGGAAAAACACTCCGTTACAGCATCCACTACCAGAGCCGCTGGGGCTTCCCAGGAGAGGCTTCCCTCGGAAGACACGGCACAAGCTGCCGCTTCTTTGGGCCACCCTGCGTGGAAGCAGAAGAGCCCGTGATTTATCCAGCCACTGCCAGCAACGCTCCGTTGCATGAGATGCCCGTCCCACAAGAGCCACTGACCTCTATCAGTCCCTTTGCCCGCATTGTCCACGCTAGCAGAGAGGTCCCCCAGCAAACACCGGCTGCAATGCACATCACCAAGAGACACTTATTTGACTGGGGTTGCAGTCGCGTTGCCTCCTCCCTGTTGCCTTGCGGGTGGGGCAGCAGGTTAGCTGAGGAGGTGGGGAACGCGGGGTGCAGCGAGCGGGCGCGCCTCTGGCCGGCGGCCATCGGCCCAGGCTTGAGGGGACGCTGCAGCCGTGATCGTCAGGTGTGCTTGGTGCCCGAGAGATATTCCCCATTTCCGCTCGCCGCTTCAGCGAGCACCGTGACCAGGCTGCATGGGCTAGCAGAGGTACCTCTCCATCGGTCCCCCTGCACGGCCCCGCCCCTCCCCTCTGGGAATGCCCAGTTCAGGCTTGGAAATACCTACGCCCATCCCACGCAGGCTTGCAGACTAAGCAAGCCGTTTGGTCCAGTGACCAGAGCAGCAGCATGGCTGGGAGACTACCAGCCTTACTGGGAGTCCAAAAGCCAGTCCCAGTCCCAGACAGGCTCGGGAAGCACTTGGGCCGCGGCAGTTTCCGCACATACTGGCCCACAAGGAGAGCTGGCCGGCTGAAAGCTGGCATCCAGCACAGCCAGGCTGTCGCTCTCCGAGATGTTTGCTCCTGAAAACTCACCAAGAGCCACTGCGAGCAACAAGAAGAAGACTTTCAAGAACCTCTTCTTCTGCAGGGCCATCTGTTGCCTGAAAAAGAGGGAGTCCTGTGGCTGTCAATGATCCAAGCCTTGGGCAAACCCCTTCACAGGTGGATTTCCCTTTTCAGGCCAAAAAGCCACCGTTCTGGAAGCCTGCTGCTGACAGAGAGCTGACAGAGCGGCGCCCAGGAGGAACGCGATTTCTGTCCACGCCCTTCAACACCTCCGGCAGATCTTCCCCAACGGAAGGGCTTCAGGAGCACCTTCCAAAAGGGGATGAAGATAATCCGGGGAATTATTTGCTGAAAGCAAACGAAAACTGCTTTTCAGCAGTCTTTCCGGTGTGGACCTTGCTCTCACTTTGCCCATGAAAGCAGGCCTGTTCTCACTTTCAACCACACAGATCTCTCTTAGGGGTGGTTTTCCGCACAGCTGGGAAGCGCAGGAGCCTTGTCTGGCCTTCCTCCCAGAGCACTCCCAGACCTGCGCGGGCTCTTGTCATGGCTGGGGAAAGCCCTTGCCCTGCGGAGGCTTGGCTCTGCACGTGAGCGTCTGGCTACGCAGCAGTTGGTCCTGCCGCCGCTGAAGTTTGGGGCTCCGGCAGATGCGTGGGAGCGAGACTGCCGAGGGGCTTTGCTCTTGGCTCTCCCTGAGAATGGCCACAGCACGAGCAGCGCCCGAGCTTCGGCGCCCCAGCGGGAGCCCTGGGCTGCTGGCTGGGGAACACCCTCTGCTTTCCCCTGTGCTTGCACTGGCCCTCAGGCATGCTCTTTCTCCCCCCCCGCGCCCCGACCACAGCAGAAGCATGTAGTACGTACACGGCAAAGAGGCGCGTGCTCAGCGGATGCCTCTGCGGGGAGACAAGGGCAGCTGCCAGGTGGCAAGCACGGCTGAAGACCGTCCCTGGGCAAAGAAACCAGAGAAAAGTTAGGCCTGTCTCTCGAGGTCTCTTCTCTAGGATGCGCAGCCACACGCGTTTCAGCTCCCTGCGGGCAGGTGGGCACCGGGTCCTAGGCACTGGGGCAAAGAGCGGGGCAGCCTGCACTTCTCCTGCCACTTGTGATGCTTGGCCGGAGCTCTGGCACAGCCCACTTCGCCCCAGAGGACTTCACAGCAAGCAGCGCTGCTGAGCTTACTTGCAATTGCTGTGGCCTTGTCACGCCACTTGGCAGGCCCTTCAGTGGCAGAGCCGGCAGTGGACATGGACGAGAGTTTCACCAGCTCCACCTCCATGCAGAGGTTCCTGTGGGAGGAAAAAGACAAATGCAGGTTGCCCGCCGTCCCCACGCTGCGAGAGCCGAGGCGGGCAGGAGTAGCCTGCGCGCTTGCCCTTGCCAGGGGACGGGCCGTCCCAGCAACAGCGAGAGAGGGCAGCACAGCGGCGCTATCACCCCAACCTGATGGCGCGGGCAGGAGCAGCCCACTTCGTACCTCCTCGTCTGGCAGCGGCTCTGCCCTGCTGCCTCCCCTGCTGGCTCTCGGTCGGCCTCATTCCTCAAGGAGCCTTTGGCGGCCCCTTGGCGTCTTCTCTGGGGGGCCTTTCTCCTCGCCATCTCTAGGCAAAGGCAGGCTCCCTGCTCAGCTCTTCCCCCTCAGCCCCAGCAGCGTGGCCTACCCAGGCAAAAAACAGCTCTGGCAGCAGCCCCACGCCACCCCCCCTCCAGCAGGAGCGCGCCTGCCCAGGGCAACAGCCACACGGCAACTGTGGGCTCGTTCCCCGCGCGCTGCCACAGGGTTGTGCGAGCAGCCGGCTCTGACCTCACAGTGGCGGCTCTGACGTCACACTGGGGCTCCCCAGCGCTCAGCAGGGCGGGGAGACCCTGTGGGCTCCCCTGGGGCAACACGGCTGCCGCCCTCCCGGGCGGTGGGAAGCCATGCCTCTGGGCCCCCCCGAACCCTGCCATGCTCCCGTGCCAGGCGGCTGCCTGGCCTGTCCCGCCAGGCAGGCTTACAGCTCTCCTGGGCATCCCCGGGAAACCAGAAAGGCTGCTGGGCAGGGGGCTTTGCTCTCGCCCCATGGGACAGCTGCTTCCGGCAGCGTTTCTCCTCTCGCAACCGTTTAGCACGCCAAGGAGAAAAAAACAGCAGCCCAGATGGGCTGTCAGGGGACCAGCGGGCCCCACCTGTGCAGTGGGCCGCCCGGGCAGCAGAGCTGCCAGTGCCACAGATGGCAGGAGGGCCCTGGCAGCAAAGGGTGCCTGGGGGGCTTGCGGCAGGCTGGGCGGCTCTCGCACTCATGCAATCATTAAGGTTGGAAAAGACCTCTAAGATCATCAAGTCCAACCGTCAAGCCACCATGCCCACTAAGCCACATCCCGAAGCGCCACATCTACATGTTTTCGGAACACCTCCCGTGCTTGACCACTCTTGCAGTAAAGACATTTTTCCTAATATCCAATCTAAACCTCTCCTGGCGCCACTTGAGGCCATCCCCCTCTCCTCCTAGTGCTAGTTACCGGGGAGAAGAGACCAACACTCTTGTACCTCACTACAACCTCCTTTCAGTTTTAGAAAGTTCCTTCTCCTTGTAGAGAGCGATAAGGTGTCCCCTCAGCCTCCTCTTCTCCAGACTAAACAATCCCAGTTCCCTCAGCCGCTCCTCATAAGACATGTTCTCCAGACCCCTCGCCAGCTTCCTTGCCCTTCTCTGGACACGCTCCAGCAACTCAACGTCCTTCTTGTAGTGAGGGGCCCAAAATTGAACACAGTATTCATGGTGCGGCCTCACCACGAGCACAGGGGCACGATCACTTCCCTACTCCTGCTGGCCACACTATTTCTGATACGGGCCAGGATGCTCTTGGCCTTCTCGGCCACCTGGGCACACTGCTGGCTCATGCTCAGCCGGCTGTCTACCAGCACCCCCACGTCCTTTTCTACCGGGCAGCTTTCCAGCCACTCCTCCCCAAGCCTGGAGCGTTGCATGGGGTTGCTGTGACCCAAGTGCAGGACCCGGCACTTGGCCCTGCTAAACCTCATACTGTTGACCTCGGCCCATCGATCCAGCCTGTCCAGATCCCTCTGCAGAGCCTTCCTAGCCTCCAGCAGATCGACACTGCCGCCCAGTTTGCTGTTGTCTGCAGACTTACTGAGGGAGCGCTCAATCCCCTCATCCAGATCATTGTTAAAGATATTAAACAAGACGGGCCCCAAAACTGAGCCCTGGGGAGCACCGCTTGTGACCGGCCGCTCAATGGATTTAACTCCGTTCGACACAACTCTCTGGGCTCAGCCAGAGGCTCGTGGGGCAGGGCAATATTTGGGCGTGATAGGCAGGGTAGGAACGGGCTTCCTCTGTCCAACTCTGGAAGAGGGGGTCCTGTGGGAGCGGGCAGCGACCGCAGCATCCTGCCGGGGGCTGGGCCCCCCGAGCTCCACATCGACATGGGGGACTCCGTCTCCCACAGTGGCATGTGCGAGCATCCTGGGACACCCACTCACCAGCCCCATCTCTCAGGAACCCCTTGGGATCCTCCAACAACCCCCAGGGAGGGGGGCTCCTGCTACCCTCACCCCCTCCCAATACTACACGCTGTTAAGACAGCTGCCAGGAAGACGGGGTTCTAACCCTCCCCATCCTTGGAATGCCTTGGACGAGCTTTCCGAGTGGACGGCGAGACTTGCTGCCCAGGGTCTTCTGAACGGAGAAGGCGCTATGCCCCAGGGCACGATGTCCATGACAGCAACAGCAGGAGGGAAAACCAAAGCGTTGGCAAATGCAGCGCCTGGCGGGATCCAGGAGCCTAGCCTTAGTGCTAGAGGGCCGAGCCCACGACGGGCACACCCCAAGGGCTGGCGGACTGCACAGCCTTTCTGGGAACCCCAGAGACGGTGGTCCGTCAAAAGGAAAGTCGGGTCAGGGTCGTCCAAACGCCAAGGGGAGGTCGGAATAACAAGGGGCAAAATGCTCAGAAACTCCCCGTCGACACTACTCAATGTGACACAAAAGGAGCCCCGACAGAGACTAGCGAGATCTAGAACGGGGACATTCATGGGGTGAGGCATGGGGTTTCCGACAGGCCAGTCAGACAGGCTCCCCACACCCCTTCTACAGAAACTATGGGTTAACCGACAAGCTGACAGCCTGGATGCAGGGAAGGGGCTAGGCTGCGGCCCCACTATGGGGAGAGGAAGGGAGGAGCTCCCACCCCGTGGCCCCAGCAGCCCCGAAGAGCTGTCCCAAGGCTGACTGGCCGCCCGCAACCAGGGCCTGCAGGCTGCCCAGTTGCCATGGCAGCGGGGCCGGAGGGGGGCGGGGCCAGAGCAGGGCGCTGCAGTGGCTGGCGGGCGGCCCTGCCTGTCACCGCCTGGCGGGCGCCATTGGCTGAGGAGCCAGGAAGAGGGTGGGCGGGCTCGTGGGAGAGCTCCTGCAAGGGCCTGCCCTGGGGGTGGGAGGCAGTCGCTCTCCCGGAAACCGAAGCCGGGCCCTTCTGCGTGCCCTAGGCCGGTGCCACTCGCGGAGCCGCTGGGGGCGGCGGAGGGCAGAGCGGTGCCAGGCTGGGCCTCTCCTCTCTGGATTAAATCGTAGCAATTTATATTGCTGAATATCTTCCTCATTTTTAAGGAAAAGTTAAGTAGAAGTCCTAACGTTTTCCACACGCTCCACCCTCCCCACAATGGACCTTCTTGAACACGCCACTTGGGAGACAAATCCTCTACACCGATCTGAATTGCCACGTCTTCTTTTATTCTGCGCCCTCCCTGCCCCTTTTCTTCTTTTTTATGTTTGTCCTTCTTCGTTGCCTCTGCTTTCAGCTGAGGCTTTCTGGTTTTGCCCTCCTCCCGTGAACCTGCACGCGATAAATGCAGGTGTACGCTGGGTTTCCCCAGTTGCTCTTCACAAGAAGTTTGACGTATGAAAAGGCTCTGGGCAGCGGCGCGTTCTGTGAAGAAAAGCGGGAAAAGGAAACGGGGGTGTTAAGAGCGACAGAGCACTCAACGGATCTCCCGCTGGCAGCCGTGCTCCTGCTCAGGAACAAGCTCCTGCGAGTGGGTGGGAGCGGCTGTGGAAATCTGAGGCTCGCTGCTGGTACCGGGGCTGTTGGGCAGGCTGGGGCCACGGGAAGCGGGAAGGCACCTGGCATCCTCTGCCTGCCTGGCAGAGGCTGGGGCTCAGTCTCCCTTCCCCTGCCCCTTCCCTCTGCTGCTTGCTCTGTGCTGACAGAGAGGCCGGGCAGGTGCTCCTACGCAAGGGACAGCTGCTGCGCAACCCCACCGAGCTCCCGCTCTCTGCCCTGTCTGCTTTCCTCCTGGCAGGTGTGAGAGCAGCGGGAGAGAAGGGGCATGCTGTGCTGGGAGGAGAGGACCCCGGCCAGGCTGCCAGCAGGCCACCGGATGCAGCGACAGTGCTGCCCGACAGCTTTCACCACCGGGCGTCCCCTCTGCTCCACGGCACAAAGACGCTGCTTGGGTGGGGTGGCCGCGTGTGCAGCCGGCTCTGCATGCAGCCAGGGATCGCTCGAGACTCGTGCTCCCATGGGCCTGACCCTGCCCTTGCTATCCTTTTGCCACCACCACCACACGCTACTCAGCCCTCCCTCTCTCTCGACGGTGGTCCGGGCCCCTCTGCCCAACGGGGAAAGCATTCACGCTCTTCCTGCCAGGGACTTCCAGGCAAACACGTTTTGCTCCTTGGCACACCTCGTCCCCGTGCGTGGACCGTACCTTTACAGGGAAGGTCTGAATGGCCTCTTTTGCCACGTTGTACGTGAACATCCCAAGGAGAGTTTCCTCTTCTCCGTCCGCATCCACTCCCTCGGGGGCAAAGCACAAGGAGAGCAGCTCAGGCTCGTCCCAACAAAGAGCGATGGTACGCGCTGGATCAGCCCTGTTACCTACCCGCCCACTCCTGGGGCTCTACAAGGAGTGTAGCGCTGGATGTGGTGGAGCTCAGTCTCCGCCTTGCGTTTTGGTCAAGAACCCTGAGGTGCTTGGCCAGAACAAGTCTTAAGAGAGATGCAACCTCTAGAGCCCTTGAAGTATCCCGCTAGGGTACTGCAGTGCTCAGGAGAGAGCAGGACACAAAACCTCAGAGGATGCACAAAAGCAAGCAAGACCTTGTCACGGCATTTGGCCAGGGCCACGTCCCCACCAGAAGTGCTCAGCAGAGACTTACAAAGACAGCGATGTCTCTGGGGGCGCTGATGACCGTCCCAGATGGAGAGGCTTCTCTGGAGATGTGCTGCACAGTGATGGCAGTCAGATGGACTCGTGCTGGCAACCTTATGACCACCTGGCCCTGATGCCCTTGAAAGGGCCAGCAGTTCCTTGGGGAAACATCCGGCTGCAAGCAGAGAGCGAGAGAACAAAGCGTGAGGGAGTGTTGGGGCCAACACAACTGCCGGTGTAGCTTGCAGCGCAGGCGCCGGTGTGTCTGTGGGGTCTATTTCAGCTCGTAAACGAGGTACGTGTGAGGAAATGGACCGAAGCAGGAGGCCTTCCTCCCTGCCTGACCAAGGGGGCTCTCGGTATTACGGAGCAGAGGAGAAGGCCGGTTATGAGGCTCTGAGCAACCTGACCTCGTTGATGACGTCCCTGCTCAGTGCAGGGGGCGTGGACTAGATGACCTGTAACCGTCCCTTCCAATCGCAAGATTCTATGATTCTATGAAACCATCCTAGTCAGGGCCTCGCAGAAACACGTCTCTGCCCAGCGGCTCTGCAGGGCACCCCCCACCTCCCGCCTCCCACCCCCGAAAAAGCGCTGTTAGGGATGAGTGGGGAAACGGGGTCCCCGGGGAGAAAGTCTTTCGCCCAGCTGTGGCACAGGACTGTGGGCAAGATGCAGCAGTTCAGCTCAGCTCTGTTCCCCTCCTGGGGGGAACCACTGATTTCTGCCAAGCCCAGCCCTGTGTCAGAGCTTTGGTTTCAGGACCCTCATCAACCCTATGGGTGGACTGAGGGGAGAGCCCCTGAGCTCGGTCCCCAGCTTCACAGGAAGGAAGGACACCAGCACGGATGATTTCTGCTACAAGACCTCCAAAATAGTATCAGGAGGGTTGGCAGTGTAACACAACCCGAAAGCCCTGCCGACCCAATTCTCTTTGCAGGCGTAGGTCTCGGAAGTTCTCTGCGTGTCGATGGCGCCACCTGTAAGGAAGGGAGAGCAGATGACTGCAGGCTTGCTGCGTGGGCAGCAAAGGACGGCCCAGCCATTCCCTTTGCAAATGCAGTGGAGAGGATGACAGCCCCTCCATCAGCACCGGAACACGTGCCGGGGCAGCGCCAGAGGCACGCGTGCGGAGGCCGAGGGCAGGACTGGGAGGAAGTCCGAGAGAGCCAGTCTGCCACAGCCGTGCTCTTGGACCCCACGAAGCACTGAAGCTCCCCCACTTTGGAAAGCAGTGCCTGCAGCACAGGCTCCTTTGGGGAGTGCTACAGACCAGCGCAGGCCAAGGAGACCGGGCTGCTTGTGTCCATACCAGAGCTTTTCAGGGCCCAGTCAAACATCTCAACATAGGTTTCCAAAGCCATCCGGGACGCTGCGTGGTTCACCTCCTGAGCTTCCTGGGAAGGCCACAAACAAACACCGGAAAGGAGCACATCAGCGGGTAGTTCAGCATGGCTACTAGTGCCCGGAGAGGCAAAGGGTCAGCGTCAGAAATGCAAGGCAAGCTTTGTCCGCGGAGCTGCAGGACTCTCCGCTGCCGGCGTGAGTCACGAGGACTGAGGAACGGTTTATCTGTGGCCGCGGCCACACCCACGTCCCCGAGGTGGGTTGACGAGGGTCCCCACACCCTCGTCCCCACCCTCCATGCTCTCCGGGTCAGCCGGGAGACGGGCTCAGGCCCTGCCAGCGGTGGCTGGCTCCGTGAGCGTGCCTGGCTCTCACCAACTGCCTCAGGGGCCCGGCCAGAGCAGCCAGAGGCGTGGGCACGCTCAGGGAGGGCTGCCGGGCATCGCTGCCTGAAGCGGCCCGGTTAAACTGGGGCCAGAGAAGGGCCGCCACAGCACAGAAGCTCAACCGGCAAGCCCCCGGGGCAAAGGCTGGGTTGCTGTGGCCAGCAGTCTGACCCCACCAACAACCCCAAGGAGTGCTTCCTCGGGGCTTCTGCCCAGCCAAGCCTCCTTCCCGAGAATGCAAGATCACCTTCACGCTGCTGATCTGCGCCTTGAGCTGAGCCACCTCGTCCAGCAGAAGCTGCGTCTTTTGCCTTTGCTCCGCCAACAGAGCGCACAGGTTCCTGCAGGAACTGGAAAGCAGATCTTGCCAGAGAGAGGCCCATCCCCTCTGGGGAGCGTCTGAGCTCAGTCAGCAAGGAGGAGAGACACATGTGCTTTCCCTGCTTTGCGAGCTCTTCCCTTCCCCACCAGGTTGAGCAAAAGGCAAAGGCAGGAGACAAGTACGGCAGCCCTGGCCGATAGGAAAATGAGCGCAGGTAGCACGGGCTCGGCTGGCGCTTCCGCACAGAACCAATTCCAGCTCAGGAAACGTCTCTTACCACAGGGTCTTCAGGTCCGCTGCAGACGCAAAGGTCAGCTCCTGCAAGGGAAAAACACTCCGTTACAGCATCCACTACCAGAGCCGCTGGGGCTTCCCAGGAGAGGCTTCCCTCGGAAGACACGGCACAAGCTGCCGCTTCTTTGGGCCACCCTGCGTGGAAGCAGAAGAGCCCGTGATTTATCCAGCCACTGCCAGCAACGCTCCGTTGCATGAGATGCCCGTCCCACAAGAGCCACTGACCTCTATCAGTCCCTTTGCCCGCATTGTCCACGCTAGCAGAGAGGTCCCCCAGCAAACACCGGCTGCAATGCACATCACCAAGAGACACTTATTTGACTGGGGTTGCAGTCGCGTTGCCTCCTCCCTGTTGCCTTGCGGGTGGGGCAGCAGGTTAGCTGAGGAGGTGGGGAACGCGGGGTGCAGCGAGCGGGCGCGCCTCTGGCCGGCGGCCATCGGCCCAGGCTTGAGGGGACGCTGCAGCCGTGATCGTCAGGTGTGCTTGGTGCCCGAGAGATATTCCCCATTTCCGCTCGCCGCTTCAGCGAGCACCGTGACCAGGCTGCATGGGCTAGCAGAGGTACCTCTCCATCGGTCCCCCTGCACGGCCCCGCCCCTCCCCTCTGGGAATGCCCAGTTCAGGCTTGGAAATACCTACGCCCATCCCACGCAGGCTTGCAGACTAAGCAAGCCGTTTGGTCCAGTGACCAGAGCAGCAGCATGGCTGGGAGACTACCAGCCTTACTGGGAGTCCAAAAGCCAGTCCCAGTCCCAGACAGGCTCGGGAAGCACTTGGGCCGCGGCAGTTTCCGCACATACTGGCCCACAAGGAGAGCTGGCCGGCTGAAAGCTGGCATCCAGCACAGCCAGGCTGTCGCTCTCCGAGATGTTTGCTCCTGAAAACTCACCAAGAGCCACTGCGAGCAACAAGAAGAAGACTTTCAAGAACCTCTTCTTCTGCAGGGCCATCTGTTGCCTGAAAAAGAGGGAGTCCTGTGGCTGTCAATGATCCAAGCCTTGGGCAAACCCCTTCACAGGTGGATTTCCCTTTTCAGGCCAAAAAGCCACCGTTCTGGAAGCCTGCTGCTGACAGAGAGCTGACAGAGCGGCGCCCAGGAGGAACGCGATTTCTGTCCACGCCCTTCAACACCTCCGGCAGATCTTCCCCAACGGAAGGGCTTCAGGAGCACCTTCCAAAAGGGGATGAAGATAATCCGGGGAATTATTTGCTGAAAGCAAACGAAAACTGCTTTTCAGCAGTCTTTCCGGTGTGGACCTTGCTCTCACTTTGCCCATGAAAGCAGGCCTGTTCTCACTTTCAACCACACAGATCTCTCTTAGGGGTGGTTTTCCGCACAGCTGGGAAGCGCAGGAGCCTTGTCTGGCCTTCCTCCCAGAGCACTCCCAGACCTGCGCGGGCTCTTGTCACGGCTGGGGAAAGCCCTTGCCCTGCGGAGGCTTGGCTCTGCACGTGAGCGTCTGGCTACGCAGCAGTTGGTCCTGCCGCCGCTGAAGTTTGGGGCTCCGGCAGATGCGTGGGAGCGAGACTGCCGAGGGGCTTTGCTCTTGGCTCTCCCTGAGAATGGCCACAGCACGAGCAGCGCCCGAGCTTCGGCGCCCCAGCGGGAGCCCTGGGCTGCTGGCTGGGGAACACCCTCTGCTTTCCCCTGTGCTTGCACTGGCCCTCAGGCATGCTCTTTCTCCCCCCCCGCGCCCCGACCACAGCAGAAGCATGTAGTACGTACACGGCAAAGAGGCGCGTGCTCAGCGGATGCCTCTGCGGGGAGACAAGGGCAGCTGCCAGGTGGCAAGCACGGCTGAAGACCGTCCCTGGGCAAAGAAACCAGAGAAAAGTTAGGCCTGTCTCTCGAGGTCTCTTCTCTAGGATGCGCAGCCACATGCGTTTCAGCTCCCTGCGGGCAGGTGGGCACCGGGTCCTAGGCACTGGGGCAAAGAGCGGGGCAGCCTGCACTTCTCCTGCCACTTGTGATGCTTGGCCGGAGCTCTGGCACAGCCCACTTCGCCCCAGAGGACTTCACAGCAAGCAGCGCTGCTGAGCTTACTTGCAATTGCTGTGGCCTTGTCACGCCACTTGGCAGGCCCTTCAGTGGCAGAGCCGGCAGTGGACATGGACGAGAGTTTCACCAGCTCCACCTCCATGCAGAGGTTCCTGTGGGAGGAAAAAGACAAATGCAGGTTGCCCGCCGTCCCCACGCTGCGAGAGCCGAGGCGGGCAGGAGTAGCCTGCGCGCTTGCCCTTGCCAGGGGACGGGCCGTCCCAGCAACAGCGAGAGAGGGCAGCACAGCGGCGCTATCACCCCAACCTGATGGCGCGGGCAGGAGCAGCCCACTTCGTACCTCCTCGTCTGGCAGCGGCTCTGCCCTGCTGCCTCCCCTGCTGGCTCTCGGTCGGCCTCATTCCTCAAGGAGCCTTTGGCGGCCCCTTGGCGTCTTCTCTGGGGGGCCTTTCTCCTCGCCATCTCTAGGCAAAGGCAGGCTCCCTGCTCAGCTCTTCCCCCTCAGCCCCAGCAGCGTGGCCTACCCAGGCAAAAAACAGCTCTGGCAGCAGCCCCACGCCACCCCCCCTCCAGCAGGAGCGCGCCTGCCCAGGGCAACAGCCACACGGCAACTGTGGGCTCGTTCCCCGCGCGCTGCCACAGGGTTGTGCGAGCAGCCGGCTCTGACCTCACAGTGGCGGCTCTGACGTCACACTGGGGCTCCCCAGCGCTCAGCAGGGCGGGGAGACCCTGTGGGCTCCCCTGGGGCAACACGGCTGCCGCCCTCCCGGGCGGTGGGAAGCCATGCCTCTGGGCCCCCCCGAACCCTGCCATGCTCCCGTGCCAGGCGGCTGCCTGGCCTGTCCCGCCAGGCAGGCTTACAGCTCTCCTGGGCATCCCCGGGAAACCAGAAAGGCTGCTGGGCAGGGGGCTTTGCTCTCGCCCCATGGGACAGCTGCTTCCGGCAGCGTTTCTCCTCTCGCAACCGTTTAGCACGCCAAGGAGAAAAAAACAGCAGCCCAGATGGGCTGTCAGGGGACCAGCGGGCCCCACCTGTGCAGTGGGCCGCCCGGGCAGCAGAGCTGCCAGTGCCACAGATGGCAGGAGGGCCCTGGCAGCAAAGGGTGCCTGGGGGGCTTGCGGCAGGCTGGGCGGCTCTCGCACTCATGCAATCATTAAGGTTGGAAAAGACCTCTAAGATCATCAAGTCCAACCGTCAAGCCACCATGCCCACTAAGCCACATCCCGAAGCGCCACATCTACATGTTTTCGGAACACCTCCCGTGCTTGACCACTCTTGCAGTAAAGACATTTTTCCTAATATCCAATCTAAACCTCTCCTGGCGCCACTTGAGGCCATCCCCCTCTCCTCCTAGTGCTAGTTACCGGGGAGAAGAGACCAACACTCTTGTACCTCACTACAACCTCCTTTCAGTTTTAGAAAGTTCCTTCTCCTTGTAGAGAGCGATAAGGTGTCCCCTCAGCCTCCTCTTCTCCAGACTAAACAATCCCAGTTCCCTCAGCCGCTCCTCATAAGACATGTTCTCCAGACCCCTCGCCAGCTTCCTTGCCCTTCTCTGGACACGCTCCAGCAACTCAACGTCCTTCTTGTAGTGAGGGGCCCAAAATTGAACACAGTATTCATGGTGCGGCCTCACCACGAGCACAGGGGCACGATCACTTCCCTACTCCTGCTGGCCACACTATTTCTGATACGGGCCAGGATGCTCTTGGCCTTCTCGGCCACCTGGGCACACTGCTGGCTCATGCTCAGCCGGCTGTCTACCAGCACCCCCACGTCCTTTTCTACCGGGCAGCTTTCCAGCCACTCCTCCCCAAGCCTGGAGCGTTGCATGGGGTTGCTGTGACCCAAGTGCAGGACCCGGCACTTGGCCCTGCTAAACCTCATACTGTTGACCTCGGCCCATCGATCCAGCCTGTCCAGATCCCTCTGCAGAGCCTTCCTAGCCTCCAGCAGATCGACACTGCCGCCCAGTTTGCTGTTGTCTGCAGACTTACTGAGGGAGCGCTCAATCCCCTCATCCAGATCATTGTTAAAGATATTAAACAAGACGGGCCCCAAAACTGAGCCCTGGGGAGCACCGCTTGTGACCGGCCGCTCAATGGATTTAACTCCGTTCGACACAACTCTCTGGGCTCAGCCAGAGGCTCGTGGGGCAGGGCAATATTTGGGCGTGATAGGCAGGGTAGGAACGGGCTTCCTCTGTCCAACTCTGGAAGAGGGGGTCCTGTGGGAGCGGGCAGCGACCGCAGCATCCTGCCGGGGGCTGGGCCCCCCGAGCTCCACATCGACATGGGGGACTCCGTCTCCCACAGTGGCATGTGCGAGCATCCTGGGACACCCACTCACCAGCCCCATCTCTCAGGAACCCCTTGGGATCCTCCAACAACCCCCAGGGAGGGGGGCTCCTGCTACCCTCACCCCCTCCCAATACTACACGCTGTTAAGACAGCTGCCAGGAAGACGGGGTTCTAACCCTCCCCATCCTTGGAATGCCTTGGACGAGCTTTCCGAGTGGACGGCGAGACTTGCTGCCCGGGGTCTTCTGAACGGAGAAGGCGCTATGCCCCAGGGCACGATGTCCATGACAGCAACAGCAGGAGGGAAAACCAAAGCGTTGGCAAATGCAGCGCCTGGCGGGATCCAGGAGCCTAGCCTTAGTGCTAGAGGGCCGAGCCCACGACGGGCACACCCCAAGGGCTGGCGGACTGCACAGCCTTTCTGGGAACCCCAGAGACGGTGGTCCGTCAAAAGGAAAGTCGGGTCAGGGTCGTCCAAACGCCAAGGGGAGGTCGGAATAACAAGGGGCAAAATGCTCAGAAACTCCCCGTCGACACTACTCAATGTGACACAAAAGGAGCCCCGACAGAGACTAGCGAGATCTAGAACGGGGACATTCATGGGGTGAGGCATGGGGTTTCCGACAGGCCAGTCAGACAGGCTCCCCACACCCCTTCTACAGAAACTATGGGTTAACCGACAAGCTGACAGCCTGGATGCAGGGAAGGGGCTAGGCTGCGGCCCCACTATGGGGAGAGGAAGGGAGGAGCTCCCACCCCGTGGCCCCAGCAGCCCCGAAGAGCTGTCCCAAGGCTGACTGGCCGCCCGCAACCAGGGCCTGCAGGCTGCCCAGTTGCCATGGCAGCGGGGCCGGAGGGGGGCGGGGCCAGAGCAGGGCGCTGCAGTGGCTGGCGGGCGGCCCTGCCTGTCACCGCCTGGCGGGCGCCATTGGCTGAGGAGCCAGGAAGAGGGTGGGCGGGCTCGTGGGAGAGCTCCTGCAAGGGCCTGCCCTGGGGGTGGGAGGCAGTCGCTCTCCCGGAAACCGAAGCCGGGCCCTTCTGCGTGCCCTAGGCCGGTGCCACTCGCGGAGCCGCTGGGGGCGGCGGAGGGCAGAGCGGTGCCAGGCTGGGCCTCTCCTCTCTGGATTAAATCGTAGCAATTTATATTGCTGAATATCTTCCTCATTTTTAAGGAAAAGTTAAGTAGAAGTCCTAACGTTTTCCACACGCTCCACCCTCCCCACAATGGACCTTCTTGAACACGCCACTTGGGAGACAAATCCTCTACACCGATCTGAATTGCCACGTCTTCTTTTATTCTGCGCCCTCCCTGCCCCTTTTCTTCTTTTTTATGTTTGTCCTTCTTCGTTGCCTCTGCTTTCAGCTGAGGCTTTCTGGTTTTGCCCTCCTCCCGTGAACCTGCACGCGATAAATGCAGGTGTACGCTGGGTTTCCCCAGTTGCTCTTCACAAGAAGTTTGACGTATGAAAAGGCTCTGGGCAGCGGCGCGTTCTGTGAAGAAAAGCGGGAAAAGGAAACGGGGGTGTTAAGAGCGACAGAGCACTCAACGGATCTCCCGCTGGCAGCCGTGCTCCTGCTCAGGAACAAGCTCCTGCGAGTGGGTGGGAGCGGCTGTGGAAATCTGAGGCTCGCTGCTGGTACCGGGGCTGTTGGGCAGGCTGGGGCCACGGGAAGCGGGAAGGCACCTGGCATCCTCTGCCTGCCTGGCAGAGGCTGGGGCTCAGTCTCCCTTCCCCTGCCCCTTCCCTCTGCTGCTTGCTCTGTGCTGACAGAGAGGCCGGGCAGGTGCTCCTACGCAAGGGACAGCTGCTGCGCAACCCCACCGAGCTCCCGCTCTCTGCCCTGTCTGCTTTCCTCCTGGCAGGTGTGAGAGCAGCGGGAGAGAAGGGGCATGCTGTGCTGGGAGGAGAGGACCCCGGCCAGGCTGCCAGCAGGCCACCGGATGCAGCGACAGTGCTGCCCGACAGCTTTCACCACCGGGCGTCCCCTCTGCTCCACGGCACAAAGACGCTGCTTGGGTGGGGTGGCCGCGTGTGCAGCCGGCTCTGCATGCAGCCAGGGATCGCTCGAGACTCGTGCTCCCATGGGCCTGACCCTGCCCTTGCTATCCTTTTGCCACCACCACCACACGCTACTCAGCCCTCCCTCTCTCTCGACGGTGGTCCGGGCCCCTCTGCCCAACGGGGAAAGCATTCACGCTCTTCCTGCCAGGGACTTCCAGGCAAACACGTTTTGCTCCTTGGCACACCTCGTCCCCGTGCGTGGACCGTACCTTTACAGGGAAGGTCTGAATGGCCTCTTTTGCCACGTTGTACGTGAACATCCCAAGGAGAGTTTCCTCTTCTCCGTCCGCATCCACTCCCTCGGGGGCAAAGCACAAGGAGAGCAGCTCAGGCTCGTCCCAACAAAGAGCGATGGTACGCGCTGGATCAGCCCTGTTACCTACCCGCCCACTCCTGGGGCTCTACAAGGAGTGTAGCGCTGGATGTGGTGGAGCTCAGTCTCCGCCTTGCGTTTTGGTCAAGAACCCTGAGGTGCTTGGCCAGAACAAGTCTTAAGAGAGATGCAACCTCTAGAGCCCTTGAAGTATCCCGCTAGGGTACTGCAGTGCTCAGGAGAGAGCAGGACACAAAACCTCAGAGGATGCACAAAAGCAAGCAAGACCTTGTCACGGCATTTGGCCAGGGCCACGTCCCCACCAGAAGTGCTCAGCAGAGACTTACAAAGACAGCGATGTCTCTGGGGGCGCTGATGACCGTCCCAGATGGAGAGGCTTCTCTGGAGATGTGCTGCACAGTGATGGCAGTCAGATGGACTCGTGCTGGCAACCTTATGACCACCTGGCCCTGATGCCCTTGAAAGGGCCAGCAGTTCCTTGGGGAAACATCCGGCTGCAAGCAGAGAGCGAGAGAACAAAGCGTGAGGGAGTGTTGGGGCCAACACAACTGCCGGTGTAGCTTGCAGCGCAGGCGCCGGTGTGTCTGTGGGGTCTATTTCAGCTCGTAAACGAGGTACGTGTGAGGAAATGGACCGAAGCAGGAGGCCTTCCTCCCTGCCTGACCAAGGGGGCTCTCGGTATTACGGAGCAGAGGAGAAGGCCGGTTATGAGGCTCTGAGCAACCTGACCTCGTTGATGACGTCCCTGCTCAGTGCAGGGGGCGTGGACTAGATGACCTGTAACCGTCCCTTCCAATCGCAAGATTCTATGATTCTATGAAACCATCCTAGTCAGGGCCTCGCAGAAACACGTCTCTGCCCAGCGGCTCTGCAGGGCACCCCCCACCTCCCGCCTCCCACCCCCGAAAAAGCGCTGTTAGGGATGAGTGGGGAAACGGGGTCCCCGGGGAGAAAGTCTTTCGCCCAGCTGTGGCACAGGACTGTGGGCAAGATGCAGCAGTTCAGCTCAGCTCTGTTCCCCTCCTGGGGGGAACCACTGATTTCTGCCAAGCCCAGCCCTGTGTCAGAGCTTTGGTTTCAGGACCCTCATCAACCCTATGGGTGGACTGAGGGGAGAGCCCCTGAGCTCGGTCCCCAGCTTCACAGGAAGGAAGGACACCAGCACGGATGATTTCTGCTACAAGACCTCCAAAATAGTATCAGGAGGGTTGGCAGTGTAACACAACCCGAAAGCCCTGCCGACCCAATTCTCTTTGCAGGCGTAGGTCTCGGAAGTTCTCTGCGTGTCGATGGCGCCACCTGTAAGGAAGGGAGAGCAGATGACTGCAGGCTTGCTGCGTGGGCAGCAAAGGACGGCCCAGCCATTCCCTTTGCAAATGCAGTGGAGAGGATGACAGCCCCTCCATCAGCACCGGAACACGTGCCGGGGCAGCGCCAGAGGCACGCGTGCGGAGGCCGAGGGCAGGACTGGGAGGAAGTCCGAGAGAGCCAGTCTGCCACAGCCGTGCTCTTGGACCCCACGAAGCACTGAAGCTCCCCCACTTTGGAAAGCAGTGCCTGCAGCACAGGCTCCTTTGGGGAGTGCTACAGACCAGCGCAGGCCAAGGAGACCGGGCTGCTTGTGTCCATACCAGAGCTTTTCAGGGCCCAGTCAAACATCTCAACATAGGTTTCCAAAGCCATCCGGGACGCTGCGTGGTTCACCTCCTGAGCTTCCTGGGAAGGCCACAAACAAACACCGGAAAGGAGCACATCAGCGGGTAGTTCAGCATGGCTACTAGTGCCCGGAGAGGCAAAGGGTCAGCGTCAGAAATGCAAGGCAAGCTTTGTCCGCGGAGCTGCAGGACTCTCCGCTGCCGGCGTGAGTCACGAGGACTGAGGAACGGTTTATCTGTGGCCGCGGCCACACCCACGTCCCCGAGGTGGGTTGACGAGGGTCCCCACACCCTCGTCCCCACCCTCCATGCTCTCCGGGTCAGCCGGGAGACGGGCTCAGGCCCTGCCAGCGGTGGCTGGCTCCGTGAGCGTGCCTGGCTCTCACCAACTGCCTCAGGGGCCCGGCCAGAGCAGCCAGAGGCGTGGGCACGCTCAGGGAGGGCTGCCGGGCATCGCTGCCTGAAGCGGCCCGGTTAAACTGGGGCCAGAGAAGGGCCGCCACAGCACAGAAGCTCAACCGGCAAGCCCCCGGGGCAAAGGCTGGGTTGCTGTGGCCAGCAGTCTGACCCCACCAACAACCCCAAGGAGTGCTTCCTCGGGGCTTCTGCCCAGCCAAGCCTCCTTCCCGAGAATGCAAGATCACCTTCACGCTGCTGATCTGCGCCTTGAGCTGAGCCACCTCGTCCAGCAGAAGCTGCGTCTTTTGCCTTTGCTCCGCCAACAGAGCGCACAGGTTCCTGCAGGAACTGGAAAGCAGATCTTGCCAGAGAGAGGCCCATCCCCTCTGGGGAGCGTCTGAGCTCAGTCAGCAAGGAGGAGAGACACATGTGCTTTCCCTGCTTTGCGAGCTCTTCCCTTCCCCACCAGGTTGAGCAAAAGGCAAAGGCAAGAGACAAGTACGGCAGCCCTGGCCGATAGGAAAATGAGCGCAGGTAGCACGGGCTCGGCTGGCGCTTCCGCACAGAACCAATTCCAGCTCAGGAAACGTCTCTTACCACAGGGTCTTCAGGTCCGCTGCAGACGCAAAGGTCAGCTCCTGCAAGGGAAAAACACTCCGTTACAGCATCCACTACCAGAGCCGCTGGGGCTTCCCAGGAGAGGCTTCCCTCGGAAGACACGGCACAAGCTGCCGCTTCTTTGGGCCACCCTGCGTGGAAGCAGAAGAGCCCGTGATTTATCCAGCCACTGCCAGCAACGCTCCGTTGCATGAGATGCCCGTCCCACAAGAGCCACTGACCTCTATCAGTCCCTTTGCCCGCATTGTCCACGCTAGCAGAGAGGTCCCCCAGCAAACACCGGCTGCAATGCACATCACCAAGAGACACTTATTTGACTGGGGTTGCAGTCGCGTTGCCTCCTCCCTGTTGCCTTGCGGGTGGGGCAGCAGGTTAGCTGAGGAGGTGGGGAACGCGGGGTGCAGCGAGCGGGCGCGCCTCTGGCCGGCGGCCATCGGCCCAGGCTTGAGGGGACGCTGCAGCCGTGATCGTCAGGTGTGCTTGGTGCCCGAGAGATATTCCCCATTTCCGCTCGCCGCTTCAGCGAGCACCGTGACCAGGCTGCATGGGCTAGCAGAGGTACCTCTCCATCGGTCCCCCTGCACGGCCCCGCCCCTCCCCTCTGGGAATGCCCAGTTCAGGCTTGGAAATACCTACGCCCATCCCACGCAGGCTTGCAGACTAAGCAAGCCGTTTGGTCCAGTGACCAGAGCAGCAGCATGGCTGGGAGACTACCAGCCTTACTGGGAGTCCAAAAGCCAGTCCCAGTCCCAGACAGGCTCGGGAAGCACTTGGGCCGCGGCAGTTTCCGCACATACTGGCCCACAAGGAGAGCTGGCCGGCTGAAAGCTGGCATCCAGCACAGCCAGGCTGTCGCTCTCCGAGATGTTTGCTCCTGAAAACTCACCAAGAGCCACTGCGAGCAACAAGAAGAAGACTTTCAAGAACCTCTTCTTCTGCAGGGCCATCTGTTGCCTGAAAAAGAGGGAGTCCTGTGGCTGTCAATGATCCAAGCCTTGGGCAAACCCCTTCACAGGTGGATTTCCCTTTTCAGGCCAAAAAGCCACCGTTCTGGAAGCCTGCTGCTGACAGAGAGCTGACAGAGCGGCGCCCAGGAGGAACGTGATTTCTGTCCACGCCCTTCAACACCTCCGGCAGATCTTCAGGAGCACCTTCCAAAAGGGGATGAAGATAATCCGGGGAATTATTTGCTGAAAGCAAACGAAAACTGCTTTTCAGCAGTCTTTCCGGTGTGGACCTTGCTCTCACTTTGCCCATGAAAGCAGGCCTGTTCTCACTTTCAACCACACAGATCTCTCTTAGGGGTGGTTTTCCGCACAGCTGGGAAGCGCAGGAGCCTTGTCTGGCCTTCCTCCCAGAGCACTCCCAGACCTGCGCGGGCTCTTGTCACGGCTGGGGA
This sequence comes from Phaethon aethereus, assembly GCF_964289735.1. Classification (NCBI taxonomy): domain Eukaryota; kingdom Metazoa; phylum Chordata; class Aves; order Phaethontiformes; family Phaethontidae; genus Phaethon; species Phaethon aethereus. Next base: position 61,982 of record NW_028113999.1, on the reverse strand, counting down.
AAGCCCTTGCCCTGCGGAGGCTTGGCTCTGCACGTGAGCGTCTGGCTACGCAGCAGTTGGTCCTGCCGCCGCTGAAGTTTGGGGCTCCGGCAGATGCGTGGGAGCGAGACTGCCGAGGGGCTTTGCTCTTGGCTCTCCCTGAGAATGGCCACAGCACGAGCAGCGCCCGAGCTTCGGCGCCCCAGCGGGAGCCCTGGGCTGCTGGCTGGGGAACACCCTCTGCTTTCCCCTGTGCTTGCACTGGCCCTCAGGCATGCTCTTTCTCCGCCCCCGCGCCCCGACCACAGCAGAAGCATGTAGTACGTACACGGCAAAGAGGCGCGTGCTCAGCGGATGCCTCTGCGGGGAGACAAGGGCAGCTGCCAGGTGGCAAGCACGGCTGAAGACCGTCCCTGGGTAAAGAAACCAGAGAAAAGTTAGGCCTGTCTCTCGAGGTCTCTTCTCTAGGATGCGCAGCCACACGCGTTTCAGCTCCCTGCGGGCAGGTGGGCACCGGGTCCTAGGCACTGGGGCAAAGAGCGGGGCAGCCTGCACTTCTCCTGCCACTTGTGATGCTTGGCCGGAGCTCTGGCACAGCCCACTTCGCCCCAGAGGACTTCACAGCAAGCAGCGCTGCTGAGCTTACTTGCAATTGCTGTGGCCTTGTCACGCCACTTGGCAGGCCCTTCAGTGGCAGAGCCGGCAGTGGACATGGACGAGAGTTTCACCAGCTCCACCTCCATGCAGAGGTTCCTGTGGGAGGAAAAAGACAAATGCAGGTTGCCCGCCGTCCCCACGCTGCGAGAGCCGAGGCGGGCAGGAGTAGCCTGCGCGCTTGCCCTTGCCAGGGGACGGGCCGTCCCAGCAACAGCGAGAGAGGGCAGCACAGCGGCGCTATCACCCCAACCTGATGGCGCGGGCAGGAGCAGCCCACTTCGTACCTCCTCGTCTGGCAGCGGCTCTGCCCTGCTGCCTCCCCTGCTGGCTCTCGGTCGGCCTCATTCCTCAAGGAGCCTTTGGCGGCCCCTTGGCGTCTTCTCTGGGGGGCCTTTCTCCTCGCCATCTCTAGGCAAAGGCAGGCTCCCTGCTCAGCTCTTCCCCCTCAGCCCCAGCAGCGTGGCCTACCCAGGCAAAAAACAGCTCTGGCAGCAGCCCCACGCCACCCCCCCTCCAGCAGGAGCGCGCCTGCCCAGGGCAACAGCCACACGGCAACTGTGGGCTCGTTCCCCGCGCGCTGCCACAGGGTTGTGCGAGCAGCCGGCTCTGACCTCACAGTGGCGGCTCTGACGTCACACTGGGGCTCCCCAGCGCTCAGCAGGGCGGGGAGACCCTGTGGGCTCCCCTGGGGCAACACGGCTGCCGCCCTCCCGGGCGGTGGGAAGCCATGCCTCTGGGCCCCCCCGAACCCTGCCATGCTCCCGTGCCAGGCGGCTGCCTGGCCTGTCCCGCCAGGCAGGCTTACAGCTCTCCTGGGCATCCCCGGGAAACCAGAAAGGCTGCTGGGCAGGGGGCTTTGCTCTCGCCCCATGGGACAGCTGCTTCCGGCAGCGTTTCTCCTCTCGCAACCGTTTAGCACGCCAAGGAGAAAAAAACAGCAGCCCAGATGGGCTGTCAGGGGACCAGCGGGCCCCACCTGTGCAGTGGGCCGCCCGGGCAGCAGAGCTGCCAGTGCCACAGATGGCAGGAGGGCCCTGGCAGCAAAGGGTGCCTGGGGGGCTTGCGGCAGGCTGGGCGGCTCTCGCACTCATGCAATCATTAAGGTTGGAAAAGACCTCTAAGATCATCAAGTCCAACCGTCAAGCCACCATGCCCACTAAGCCACATCCCGAAGCGCCACATCTACATGTTTTCGGAACACCTCCCGTGCTTGACCACTCTTGCAGTAAAGACATTTTTCCTAATATCTAATCTAAACCTCTCCTGGCGCCACTTGAGGCCATCCCCCTCTCCTCCTAGTGCTAGTTACCGGGGAGAAGAGACCAACACTCTTGTACCTCACTACAACCTCCTTTCAGTTTTAGAAAGTTCCTTCTCCTTGTAGAGAGCGATAAGGTGTCCCCTCAGCCTCCTCTTCTCCAGACTAAACAATCCCAGTTCCCTCAGCCGCTCCTCATAAGACATGTTCTCCAGACCCCTCGCCAGCTTCCTTGCCCTTCTCTGGACACGCTCCAGCAACTCAACGTCCTTCTTGTAGTGAGGGGCCCAAAATTGAACACAGTATTCATGGTGCGGCCTCACCACGAGCACAGGGGCACGATCACTTCCCTACTCCTGCTGGCCACACTATTTCTGATACGGGCCAGGATGCTCTTGGCCTTCTCGGCCACCTGGGCACACTGCTGGCTCATGCTCAGCCGGCTGTCTACCAGCACCCCCACGTCCTTTTCTACCGGGCAGCTTTCCAGCCACTCCTCCCCAAGCCTGGAGCGTTGCATGGGGTTGCTGTGACCCAAGTGCAGGACCCGGCACTTGGCCCTGCTAAACCTCATACTGTTGACCTCGGCCCATCGATCCAGCCTGTCCAGATCCCTCTGCAGAGCCTTCCTAGCCTCCAGCAGATCGACACTGCCGCCCAGTTTGCTGTTGTCTGCAGACTTACTGAGGGAGCGCTCAATCCCCTCATCCAGATCATTGTTAAAGATATTAAACAAGACGGGCCCCAAAACTGAGCCCTGGGGAACACCGCTTGTGACCGGCCGCTCAATGGATTTAACTCCGTTCGACACAACTCTCTGGGCTCAGCCAGAGGCTCGTGGGGCAGGGCAATATTTGGGCGTGATAGGCAGGGTAGGAACGGGCTTCCTCTGTCCAACTCTGGAAGAGGGGGTCCTGTGGGAGCGGGCAGCGACCGCAGCATCCTGCCGGGGGCTGGGCCCCCCGAGCTCCACATCGACATGGGGGACTCCGTCTCCCACAGTGGCATGTGCGAGCATCCTGGGACACCCACTCACCAGCCCCATCTCTCAGGAACCCCTTGGGATCCTCCAACAACCCCCAGGGAGGGGGGCTCCTGCTACCCTCACCCCCTCCCAATACTACACGCTGTTAAGACAGCTGCCAGGAAGACGGGGTTCTAACCCTCCCCATCCTTGGAATGCCTTGGACGAGCTTTCCGAGTGGACGGCGAGACTGGCTGCCCGGGGTCTTCTGAACGGAGAAGGCGCTATACCCCAGGGCACGATGTCCATGACAGCAACAGCAGGAGGGAAAACCAAAGCGTTGGCAAATGCAGCGCCTGGCGGGATCCAGGAGCCTAGCCTTAGTGCTAGAGGGCCGAGCCCACGACGGGCACACCCCAAGGGCTGGCGGACTGCGCAGCCTTTCTGGGAACCCCAGAGACGGTGGTCCGTCAAAAGGAAAGTCGGGTCAGGGTCGTCCAAACGCCAAGGGGAGGTCGGAATAACAAGGGGCAAAATGCTCAGAAACTCCCCGTCGACACTACTCAATGTGACACAAAAGGAGCCCCGACAGAGACTAGCGAGATCTAGAACGGGGACATTCATGGGGTGAGGCATGGGGTTTCCGACAGGCCAGTCAGACAGGCTCCCCACACCCCTTCTACAGAAACTATGGGTTAACCGACAAGCTGACAGCCTGGATGCAGGGAAGGGGCTAGGCTGCGGCCCCACTATGGGGAGAGGAAGGGAGGAGCTCCCACCCCGTGGCCCCAGCAGCCCCGAAGAGCTGTCCCAAGGCTGACTGGCCGCCCGCAACCAGGGCCTGCAGGCTGCCCAGTTGCCATGGCAGCGGGGCCGGAGGGGGGCGGGGCCAGAGCAGGGCGCTGCAGTGGCTGGCGGGCGGCCCTGCCTGTCACCGCCTGGCGGGCGCCATTGGCTGAGGAGCCAGGAAGAGGGTGGGCGGGCTCGTGGGAGAGCTCCTGCAAGGGCCTGCCCTGGGGGTGGGAGGCAGTCGCTCTCCCGGAAACCGAAGCCGGGCCCTTCTGCGTGCCCTAGGCCGGTGCCACTCGCGGAGCCGCTGGGGGCGGCGGAGGGCAGAGCGGTGCCAGGCTGGGCCTCTCCTCTCTGGATTAAATCGTAGCAATTTATATTGCTGAATATCTTCCTCATTTTTAAGGAAAAGTTAAGTAGAAGTCCTAACGTTTTCCACACGCTCCACCCTCCCCACAATGGACCTTCTTGAACACGCCACTTGGGAGACAAATCCTCTACACCGATCTGAATTGCCACGTCTTCTTTTATTCTGCGCCCTCCCTGCCCCTTTTCTTCTTTTTTACGTTTGTCCTTCTTCGTTGCCTCTGCTTTCAGTTGAGGCTTTCTGGTTTTGCCCTCCTCCCGTGAACCTGCACGCGATAAATGCAGGTGTACGCTGGGTTTCCCCAGTTGCTCTTCACAAGAAGTTTGACGTATGAAAAGGCTCTGGGCAGCGGCGCGTTCTGTGAAGAAAAGCGGGAAAAGGAAACGGGGGTGTTAAGAGCGACAGAGCACTCAACGGATCTCCCGCTGGCAGCCGTGCTCCTGCTCAGGAACAAGCTCCTGCGAGTGGGTGGGAGCGGCTGTGGAAATCTGAGGCTCGCTGCTGGTACCGGGGCTGTTGGGCAGGCTGGGGCCACGGGAAGCGGGAAGGCACCTGGCATCCTCTGCCTGCCTGGCAGAGGCTGGGGCTCAGTCTCCCTTCCCCTGCCCCTTCCCTTTGCTGCTTGCTCTGTGCTGACAGAGAGGCCGGGCAGGTGCTCCTACGCAGGGGACAGCTGCTGCGCAACCCCACCGAGCTCCCGCTCTCTGCCCTGTCTGCTTTCCTCCTGGCAGGTGTGAGAGCAGCGGGAGAGAAGGGGCATGCTGTGCTGGGAGGAGAGGACCCCGGCCAGGCTGCCAGCAGGCCACCGGATGCAGCGACAGTGCTGCCCGACAGCTTTCACCACCGGGCGTCCCCTCTGCTCCACGGCACAAAGACGCTGCTTGGGTGGGGTGGCCGCGTGTGCAGCCGGCTCTGCATATGCAGCCAGGGATCGCTCGAGACTCGTGCTCCCATGGGCCTGACCCTGCCCTTGCTATCCTTTTGCCACCACCACCACACGCTACTCAGCCCTCCCTCTCTCTCGACGGTGGTCCGGGCCCCTCTGCCCAACGGGGAAAGCATTCACGCTCTTCCTGCCAGGGACTTCCAGGCAAACACGTTTTGCTCCTTGGCACACCTCGTCCCCGAGCGTGGACCGTACCTTTACAGGGAAGGTCTGAATGGCCTCTTTTGCCACGTTGTACGTGAACATCCCAAGGAGAGTTTCCTCTTCTCCGTCCGCATCCACTCCCTCGGGGGCAAAGCACAAGGAGAGCAGCTCAGGCTCGTCCCAACAAAGAGCGATGGTACGCGCTGGATCAGCCCTGTTACCTACCCGCCCACTCCTGGGGCTCTACAAGGAGTGTAGCGCTGGATGTGGTGGAGCTCAGTCTCCGCCTTGCGTTTTGGTCAAGAACCCTGAGGTGCTTGGCCAGAACAAGTCTTAAGAGAGATGCAACCTCTAGAGCCCTTGAAGTATCCCGCTAGGGTACTGCAGTGCTCAGGAGAGAGCAGGACACAAACCTCAGAGGATGCACAAAAGCAAGCAAGACCTTGTCACGGCATTTGGCCAGGGCCACGTCCCCACCAGAAGTGCCCGGCAGAGACTTACAAAGACAGCGATGTCTCTGGGGGCGCTGATGACCGTCCCAGATGGAGAGGCTTCTCTGGAGATGTGCTGCACAGTGATGGCAGTCAGATGGACTCGTGCTGGCAACCTTATGACCACCTGGCCCTGATGCCCTTGAAAGGGCCAGCAGTTCCTTGGGGAAACATCCGGCTGCAAGCAGAGAGCGAGAGAACAAAGCGTGAGGGAGTGTTGGGGCCAACACAACTGCCGGTGTAGCTTGCAGCGCAGGCGCCGGTGTGTCTGTGGGGTCTATTTCAGCTCGTAAACGAGGTACGTGTGAGGAAATGGACCGAAGCAGGAGGCCTTCCTCCCTGCCTGACCAAGGGGGCTCTCGGTATTACGGAGCAGAGGAGAAGGCCGGTTATGAGGCTCTGAGCAACCTGACCTCGTTGATGACGTCCCTGCTCAGTGCAGGGGGCGTGGACTAGATGACCTGTAACCGTCCCTTCCAATCGCAAGATTCTATGATTCTATGAAACCATCCTAGTCAGGGCCTCGCAGAAACACGTCTCTGCCCAGCGGCTCTGCAGGGCACCCCCCACCTCCCGCCTCCCACCCCCGAAAAAGCGCTGTTAGGGATGAGTGGGGAAACGGGGTCCCCGGGGAGAAAGTCTTTCGCCCAGCTGTGGCACAGGACTGTGGGCAAGATGCAGCAGTTCAGCTCAGCTCTGTTCCCCTCCTGGGGGGAACCACTGATTTCTGCCAAGCCCAGCCCTGTGTCAGAGCTTTGGTTTCAGGACCCTCATCAACCCTATGGGTGGACTGAGGGGAGAGCCCCTGAGCTCGGTCCCCAGCTTCACAGGAAGGAAGGACACCAGCACGGATGATTTCTGCTACAAGACCTCCAAAATAGTATCAGGAGGGTTGGCAGTGTAACACAACCCGAAAGCCCTGCCGACCCAATTCTCTTTGCAGGCGTAGGTCTCGGAAGTTCTCTGCGTGTCGATGGCGCCACCTGTAAGGAAGGGAGAGCAGATGACTGCAGGCTTGCTGCGTGGGCAGCAAAGGACGGCCCAGCCATTCCCTTTGCAAATGCAGTGGAGAGGATGACAGCCCCTCCATCAGCACCGGAACACGTGCCGGGGCAGCGCCAGAGGCACGCGTGCGGAGGCCGAGGGCAGGACTGGGAGGAAGTCCGAGAGAGCCAGTCTGCCACAGCCGTGCTCTTGGACCCCACGAAGCACTGAAGCTCCCCCACTTTGGAAAGCAGTGCCTGCAGCACAGGCTCCTTTGGGGAGTGCTACAGACCAGCGCAGGCCAAGGAGACCGGGCTGCTTGTGTCCATACCAGAGCTTTTCAGGGCCCAGTCAAACATCTCAACATAGGTTTCCAAAGCCATCCGGGACGCTGCGTGGTTCACCTCCTGAGCTTCCTGGGAAGGCCACAAACAAACACCGGAAAGGAGCACATCAGCGGGTAGTTCAGCATGGCTACTAGTGCCCGGAGAGGCAAAGGGTCAGCGTCAGAAATGCAAGGCAAGCTTTGTCCGCGGAGCTGCAGGACTCTCCGCTGCCGGCGTGAGTCACGAGGACTGAGGAACGGTTTATCTGTGGCCGCGGCCACACCCACGTCCCCGAGGTGGGTTGACGAGGGTCCCCACACCCTCGTCCCCACCCTCCATGCTCTCCGGGTCAGCCGGGAGACGGGCTCAGGCCCTGCCAGCGGTGGCTGGCTCCGTGAGCGTGCCTGGCTCTCACCAACTGCCTCAGGGGCCCGGCCAGAGCAGCCAGAGGCGTGGGCACGCTCAGGGAGGGCTGCCGGGCATCGCTGCCTGAAGCGGCCCGGTTAAACTGGGGCCAGAGAAGGGCCGCCACAGCACAGAAGCTCAACCGGCAAGCCCCCGGGGCAAAGGCTGGGTTGCTGTGGCCAGCAGTCTGACCCCACCAACAACCCCAAGGAGTGCTTCCTCGGGGCTTCTGCCCAGCCAAGCCTCCTTCCCGAGAATGCAAGATCACCTTCACGCTGCTGATCTGCGCCTTGAGCTGAGCCACCTCGTCCAGCAGAAGCTGCGTCTTTTGCCTTTGCTCCGCCAACAGAGCGCACAGGTTCCTGCAGGAACTGGAAAGCAGATCTTGCCAGAGAGAGGCCCATCCCCTCTGGGGAGCGTCTGAGCTCAGTCAGCAAGGAGGAGAGACACATGTGCTTTCCCTGCTTTGCGAGCTCTTCCCTTCCCCACCAGGTTGAGCAAAAGGCAAAGGCAAGAGACAAGTACGGCAGCCCTGGCCGATAGGAAAATGAGCGCAGGTAGCACGGGCTCGGCTGGCGCTTCCGCACAGAACCAATTCCAGCTCAGGAAACGTCTCTTACCACAGGGTCTTCAGGTCCGCTGCAGACGCAAAGGTCAGCTCCTGCAAGGGAAAAACACTCCGTTACAGCATCCACTACCAGAGCCGCTGGGGCTTCCCAGGAGAGGCTTCCCTCGGAAGACACGGCACAAGCTGCCGCTTCTTTGGGCCACCCTGCGTGGAAGCAGAAGAGCCCGTGATTTATCCAGCCACTGCCAGCAACGCTCCGTTGCATGAGATGCCCGTCCCACAAGAGCCACTGACCTCTATCAGTCCCTTTGCCCGCATTGTCCACGCTAGCAGAGAGGTCCCCCAGCAAACACCGGCTGCAATGCACATCACCAAGAGACACTTATTTGACTGGGGTTGCAGTCGCGTTGCCTCCTCCCTGTTGCCTTGCGGGTGGGGCAGCAGGTTAGCTGAGGAGGTGGGGAACGCGGGGTGCAGCGAGCGGGCGCGCCTCTGGCCGGCGGCCATCGGCCCAGGCTTGAGGGGACGCTGCAGCCGTGATCGTCAGGTGTGCTTGGTGCCCGAGAGATATTCCCCATTTCCGCTCGCCGCTTCAGCGAGCACCGTGACCAGGCTGCATGGGCTAGCAGAGGTACCTCTCCATCGGTCCCCCTGCACGGCCCCGCCCCTCCCCTCTGGGAATGCCCAGTTCAGGCTTGGAAATACCTACGCCCATCCCACGCAGGCTTGCAGACTAAGCAAGCCGTTTGGTCCAGTGACCAGAGCAGCAGCATGGCTGGGAGACTACCAGCCTTACTGGGAGTCCAAAAGCCAGTCCCAGTCCCAGACAGGCTCGGGAAGCACTTGGGCCGCGGCAGTTTCCGCACATACTGGCCCACAAGGAGAGCTGGCCGGCTGAAAGCTGGCATCCAGCACAGCCAGGCTGTCGCTCTCCGAGATGTTTGCTCCTGAAAACTCACCAAGAGCCACTGCGAGCAACAAGAAGAAGACTTTCAAGAACCTCTTCTTCTGCAGGGCCATCTGTTGCCTGAAAAAGAGGGAGTCCTGTGGCTGTCAATGATCCAAGCCTTGGGCAAACCCCTTCACAGGTGGATTTCCCTTTTCAGGCCAAAAAGCCACCGTTCTGGAAGCCTGCTGCTGACAGAGAGCTGACAGAGCGGCGCCCAGGAGGAACGCGATTTCTGTCCACGCCCTTCAACACCTCCGGCAGATCTTCCCCAACGGAAGGGCTTCAGGAGCACCTTCCAAAAGGGGATGAAGATAATCCGGGGAATTATTTGCTGAAAGCAAACGAAAACTGCTTTTCAGCAGTCTTTCTGGTGTGGACCTTGCTCTCACTTTGCCCATGAAAGCAGGCCTGTTCTCACTTTCAACCACACAGATCTCTCTTAGGGGTGGTTTTCCGCACAGCTGGGAAGCGCAGGAGCCTTGTCTGGCCTTCCTCCCAGAGCACTCCCAGACCTGCGCGGGCTCTTGTCACGGCTGGGGAAAGCCCTTGCCCTGCGGAGGCTTGGCTCTGCACGTGAGCGTCTGGCTACGCAGCAGTTGGTCCTGCCGCCGCTGAAGTTTGGGGCTCCGGCAGATGCGTGGGAGCGAGACTGCCGAGGGGCTTTGCTCTTGGCTCTCCCTGAGAATGGCCACAGCACGAGCAGCGCCCGAGCTTCGGCGCCCCAGCGGGAGCCCTGGGCTGCTGGCTGGGGAACACCCTCTGCTTTCCCCTGTGCTTGCACTGGCCCTCAGGCATGCTCTTTCTCCCCCCCCGCGCCCCGACCACAGCAGAAGCATGTAGTACGTACACGGCAAAGAGGCGCGTGCTCAGCGGATGCCTCTGCGGGGAGACAAGGGCAGCTGCCAGGTGGCAAGCACGGCTGAAGACCGTCCCTGGGTAAAGAAACCAGAGAAAAGTTAGGCCTGTCTCTCGAGGTCTCTTCTCTAGGATGCGCAGCCACACGCGTTTCAGCTCCCTGCGGGCAGGTGGGCACCGGGTCCTAGGCACTGGGGCAAAGAGCGGGGCAGCCTGCACTTCTCCTGCCACTTGTGATGCTTGGCCGGAGCTCTGGCACAGCCCACTTCGCCCCAGAGGACTTCACAGCAAGCAGCGCTGCTGAGCTTACTTGCAATTGCTGTGGCCTTGTCACGCCACTTGGCAGGCCCTTCAGTGGCAGAGCCGGCAGTGGACATGGACGAGAGTTTCACCAGCTCCACCTCCATGCAGAGGTTCCTGTGGGAGGAAAAAGACAAATGCAGGTTGCCCGCCGTCCCCACGCTGCGAGAGCCGAGGCGGGCAGGAGTAGCCTGCGCGCTTGCCCTTGCCAGGGGACGGGCCGTCCCAGCAACAGCGAGAGAGGGCAGCACAGCGGCGCTATCACCCCAACCTGATGGCGCGGGCAGGAGCAGCCCACTTCGTACCTCCTCGTCTGGCAGCGGCTCTGCCCTGCTGCCTCCCCTGCTGGCTCTCGGTCGGCCTCATTCCTCAAGGAGCCTTTGGCAGCCCCTTGGCGTCTTCTCTGGGGGGCCTTTCTCCTCGCCATCTCTAGGCAAAGGCAGGCTCCCTGCTCAGCTCTTCCCCCTCAGCCCCAGCAGCGTGGCCTACCCAGGCAAAAAACAGCTCTGGCAGCAGCCCCACGCCACCCCCCCTCCAGCAGGAGCGCGCCTGCCCAGGGCAACAGCCACACGGCAACTGTGGGCTCGTTCCCCGCGCGCTGCCACAGGGTTGTGCGAGCAGCCGGCTCTGACCTCACAGTGGCGGCTCTGACGTCACACTGGGGCTCCCCAGCGCTCAGCAGGGCGGGGAGACCCTGTGGGCTCCCCTGGGGCAACACGGCTGCCGCCCTCCCGGGCGGTGGGAAGCCATGCCTCTGGGCCCCCCCGAACCCTGCCATGCTCCCGTGCCAGGCGGCTGCCTGGCCTGTCCCGCCAGGCAGGCTTACAGCTCTCCTGGGCATCCCCGGGAAACCAGAAAGGCTGCTGGGCAGGGGGCTTTGCTCTCGCCCCATGGGACAGCTGCTTCCGGCAGCGTTTCTCCTCTCGCAACCGTTTAGCACGCCAAGGAGAAAAAAACAGCAGCCCAGATGGGCTGTCAGGGGACCAGCGGGCCCCACCTGTGCAGTGGGCCGCCCGGGCAGCAGAGCTGCCAGTGCCACAGATGGCAGGAGGGCCCTGGCAGCAAAGGGTGCCTGGGGGGCTTGCGGCAGGCTGGGCGGCTCTCGCACTCATGCAATCATTAAGGTTGGAAAAGACCTCTAAGATCATCAAGTCCAACCGTCAAGCCACCATGCCCACTAAGCCACATCCCGAAGCGCCACATCTACATGTTTTCGGAACACCTCCCGTGCTTGACCACTCTTGCAGTAAAGACATTTTTCCTAATATCCAATCTAAACCTCTCCTGGCGCCACTTGAGGCCATCCCCCTCTCCTCCTAGTGCTAGTTACCGGGGAGAAGAGACCAACACTCTTGTACCTCACTACAACCTCCTTTCAGTTTTAGAAAGTTCCTTCTCCTTGTAGAGAGCGATAAGGTGTCTCCTCAGCCTCCTCTTCTCCAGACTAAACAATCCCGGTTCCCTCAGCCGCTCCTCATAAGACATGTTCTCCAGACCCCTCGCCAGCTTCCTTGCCCTTCTCTGGACACGCTCCAGCAACTCAACGTCCTTCTTGTAGTGAGGGGCCCAAAATTGAACACAGTATTCATGGTGCGGCCTCACCACGAGCACAGGGGCACGATCACTTCCCTACTCCTGCTGGCCACACTATTTCTGATACGGGCCAGGATGCTCTTGGCCTTCTCGGCCACCTGGGCACACTGCTGGCTCATGCTCAGCCGGCTGTCTACCAGCACCCCCACGTCCTTTTCTACCGGGCAGCTTTCCAGCCACTCCTCCCCAAGCCTGGAGCGTTGCATGGGGTTGCTGTGACCCAAGTGCAGGACCCGGCACTTGGCCCTGCTAAACCTCATACTGTTGACCTCGGCCCATCGATCCAGCCTGTCCAGATCCCTCTGCAGAGCCTTCCTAGCCTCCAGCAGATCGACACTGCCGCCCAGTTTGCTGTTGTCTGCAGACTTACTGAGGGAGCGCTCAATCCCCTCATCCAGATCATTGTTAAAGATATTAAACAAGACGGGCCCCAAAACTGAGCCCTGGGGAACACCGCTTGTGACCGGCCGCTCAATGGATTTAACTCCGTTCGACACAACTCTCTGGGCTCAGCCAGAGGCTCGTGGGGCAGGGCAATATTTGGGCGTGATAGGCAGGGTAGGAACGGGCTTCCTCTGTCCAACTCTGGAAGAGGGGGTCCTGTGGGAGCGGGCAGCGACCGCAGCATCCTGCCGGGGGCTGGGCCCCCCGAGCTCCACATCGACATGGGGGACTCCGTCTCCCACAGTGGCATGTGCGAGCATCCTGGGACACCCACTCACCAGCCCCATCTCTCAGGAACCCCTTGGGATCCTCCAACAACCCCCAGGGAGGGGGGCTCCTGCTACCCTCACCCCCTCCCAATACTACACGCTGTTAAGACAGCTGCCAGGAAGACGGGGTTCTAACCCTCCCCATCCTTGGAATGCCTTGGACGAGCTTTCCGAGTGGACGGCGAGACTGGCTGCCCGGGGTCTTCTGAACGGAGAAGGCGCTATACCCCAGGGCACGATGTCCATGACAGCAACAGCAGGAGGGAAAACCAAAGCGTTGGCAAATGCAGCGCCTGGCGGGATCCAGGAGCCTAGCCTTAGTGCTAGAGGGCCGAGCCCACGACGGGCACACCCCAAGGGCTGGCGGACTGCGCAGTCTTTCTGGGAACCCCAGAGACGGTGGTCCGTCAAAAGGAAAGTCGGGTCAGGGTCGTCCAAACGCCAAGGGGAGGTCGGAATAACAAGGGGCAAAATGCTCAGAAACTCCCCGTCGACACTACTCAATGTGACACAAAAGGAGCCCCGACAGAGACTAGCGAGATCTAGAACGGGGACATTCATGGGGTGAGGCATGGGGTTTCCGACAGGCCAGTCAGACAGGCTCCCCACACCCCTTCTACAGAAACTATGGGTTAACCGACAAGCTGACAGCCTGGATGCAGGGAAGGGGCTAGGCTGCGGCCCCACTATGGGGAGAGGAAGGGAGGAGCTCCCACCCCGTGGCCCCAGCAGCCCCGAAGAGCTGTCCCAAGGCTGACTGGCCGCCCGCAACCAGGGCCTGCAGGCTGCCCAGTTGCCATGGCAGCGGGGCCGGAGGGGGGCGGGGCCAGAGCAGGGCGCTGCAGTGGCTGGCGGGCGGCCCTGCCTGTCACCGCCTGGCGGGCGCCATTGGCTGAGGAGCCAGGAAGAGGGTGGGCGGGCTCGTGGGAGAGCTCCTGCAAGGGCCTGCCCTGGGGGTGGGAGGCAGTCGCTCTCCCGGAAACCGAAGCCGGGCCCTTCTGCGTGCCCTAGGCCGGTGCCACTCGCGGAGCCGCTGGGGGCGGCGGAGGGCAGAGCGGTGCCAGGCTGGGCCTCTCCTCTCTGGATTAAATCGTAGCAATTTATATTGCTGAATATCTTCCTCATTTTTAAGGAAAAGTTAAGTAGAAGTCCTAACGTTTTCCACACGCTCCACCCTCCCCACAATGGACCTTCTTGAACACGCCACTTGGGAGACAAATCCTCTACACCGATCTGAATTGCCACGTCTTCTTTTATTCTGCGCCCTCCCTGCCCCTTTTCTTCTTTTTTATGTTTGTCCTTCTTCGTTGCCTCTGCTTTCAGCTGAGGCTTTCTGGTTTTGCCCTCCTCCCGTGAACCTGCACGCGATAAATGCAGGTGTACGCTGGGTTTCCCCAGTTGCTCTTCACAAGAAGTTTGACGTATGAAAAGGCTCTGGGCAGCGGCGCGTTCTGTGAAGAAAAGCGGGAAAAGGAAACGGGGGTGTTAAGAGCGACAGAGCACTCAACGGATCTCCCGCTGGCAGCCGTGCTCCTGCTCAGGAACAAGCTCCTGCGAGTGGGTGGGAGCGGCTGTGGAAATCTGAGGCTCGCTGCTGGTACCGGGGCTGTTGGGCAGGCTGGGGCCACGGGAAGCGGGAAGGCACCTGGCATCCTCTGCCTGCCTGGCAGAGGCTGGGGCTCAGTCTCCCTTCCCCTGCCCCTTCCCTCTGCTGCTTGCTCTGTGCTGACAGAGAGGCCGGGCAGGTGCTCCTACGCAAGGGACAGCTGCTGCGCAACCCCACCGAGCTCCCGCTCTCTGCCCTGTCTGCTTTCCTCCTGGCAGGTGTGAGAGCAGCGGGAGAGAAGGGGCATGCTGTGCTGGGAGGAGAGGACCCCGGCCAGGCTGCCAGCAGGCCACCGGATGCAGCGACAGTGCTGCCCGACAGCTTTCACCACCGGGCGTCCCCTCTGCTCCACGGCACAAAGACGCTGCTTGGGTGGGGTGGCCGCGTGTGCAGCCGGCTCTGCATATGCAGCCAGGGATCGCTCGAGACTCGTGCTCCCATGGGCCTGACCCTGCCCTTGCTATCCTTTTGCCACCACCACCACACGCTACTCAGCCCTCCCTCTCTCTCGACGGTGGTCCGGGCCCCTCTGCCCAACGGGGAAAGCATTCACGCTCTTCCTGCCAGGGACTTCCAGGCAAACACGTTTTGCTCCTTGGCACACCTCGTCCCCGTGCGTGGACCGTACCTTTACAGGGAAGGTCTGAATGGCCTCTTTTGCCACGTTGTACGTGAACATCCCAAGGAGAGTTTCCTCTTCTCCGTCCGCATCCACTCCCTCGGGGGCAAAGCACAAGGAGAGCAGCTCAGGCTCGTCCCAACAAAGAGCGATGGTACGCGCTGGATCAGCCCTGTTACCTACCCGCCCACTCCTGGGGCTCTACAAGGAGTGTAGCGCTGGATGTGGTGGAGCTCAGTCTCCGCCTTGCGTTTTGGTCAAGAACCCTGAGGTGCTTGGCCAGAACAAGTCTTAAGAGAGATGCAACCTCTAGAGCCCTTGAAGTATCCCGCTAGGGTACTGCAGTGCTCAGGAGAGAGCAGGACACAAACCTCAGAGGATGCACAAAAGCAAGCAAGACCTTGTCACGGCATTTGGCCAGGGCCACGTCCCCACCAGAAGTGCCCGGCAGAGACTTACAAAGACAGCGATGTCTCTGGGGGCGCTGATGACCGTCCCAGATGGAGAGGCTTCTCTGGAGATGTGCTGCACAGTGATGGCAGTCAGATGGACTCGTGCTGGCAACCTTATGACCACCTGGCCCTGATGCCCTTGAAAGGGCCAGCAGTTCCTTGGGGAAACATCCGGCTGCAAGCAGAGAGCGAGAGAACAAAGCGTGAGGGAGTGTTGGGGCCAACACAACTGCCGGTGTAGCTTGCAGCGCAGGCGCCGGTGTGTCTGTGGGGTCTATTTCAGCTCGTAAACGAGGTACGTGTGAGGAAATGGACCGAAGCAGGAGGCCTTCCTCCCTGCCTGACCAAGGGGGCTCTCGGTATTACGGAGCAGAGGAGAAGGCCGGTTATGAGGCTCTGAGCAACCTGACCTCGTTGATGACGTCCCTGCTCAGTGCAGGGGGCGTGGACTAGATGACCTGTAACCGTCCCTTCCAATCGCAAGATTCTATGATTCTATGAAACCATCCTAGTCAGGGCCTCGCAGAAACACGTCTCTGCCCAGCGGCTCTGCAGGGCACCCCCCACCTCCCGCCTCCCACCCCCGAAAAAGCGCTGTTAGGGATGAGTGGGGAAACGGGGTCCCCGGGGAGAAAGTCTTTCGCCCAGCTGTGGCACAGGACTGTGGGCAAGATGCAGCAGTTCAGCTCAGCTCTGTTCCCCTCCTGGGGGGAACCACTGATTTCTGCCAAGCCCAGCCCTGTGTCAGAGCTTTGGTTTCAGGACCCTCATCAACCCTATGGGTGGACTGAGGGGAGAGCCCCTGAGCTCGGTCCCCAGCTTCACAGGAAGGAAGGACACCAGCACGGATGATTTCTGCTACAAGACCTCCAAAATAGTATCAGGAGGGTTGGCAGTGTAACACAACCCGAAAGCCCTGCCGACCCAATTCTCTTTGCAGGCGTAGGTCTCGGAAGTTCTCTGCGTGTCGATGGCGCCACCTGTAAGGAAGGGAGAGCAGATGACTGCAGGCTTGCTGCGTGGGCAGCAAAGGACGGCCCAGCCATTCCCTTTGCAAATGCAGTGGAGAGGATGACAGCCCCTCCATCAGCACCGGAACACGTGCCGGGGCAGCGCCAGAGGCACGCGTGCGGAGGCCGAGGGCAGGACTGGGAGGAAGTCCGAGAGAGCCAGTCTGCCACAGCCGTGCTCTTGGACCCCACGAAGCACTGAAGCTCCCCCACTTTGGAAAGCAGTGCCTGCAGCACAGGCTCCTTTGGGGAGTGCTACAGACCAGCGCAGGCCAAGGAGACCGGGCTGCTTGTGTCCATACCAGAGCTTTTCAGGGCCCAGTCAAACATCTCAACATAGGCTTCCAAAGCCATCCGGGACGCTGCGTGGTTCACCTCCTGAGCTTCCTGGGAAGGCCACAAACAAACACCGGAAAGGAGCACATCAGCGGGTAGTTCAGCATGGCTACTAGTGCCCGGAGAGGCAAAGGGTCAGCGTCAGAAATGCAAGGCAAGCTTTGTCCGCGGAGCTGCAGGACTCTCCGCTGCCGGCGTGAGTCACGAGGACTGAGGAACGGTTTATCTGTGGCCGCGGCCACACCCACGTCCCCGAGGTGGGTTGACGAGGGTCCCCACACCCTCGTCCCCACCCTCCATGCTCTCCGGGTCAGCCGGGAGACGGGCTCAGGCCCTGCCAGCGGTGGCTGGCTCCGTGAGCGTGCCTGGCTCTCACCAACTGCCTCAGGGGCCCGGCCAGAGCAGCCAGAGGCGTGGGCACGCTCAGGGAGGGCTGCCGGGCATCGCTGCCTGAAGCGGCCCGGTTAAACTGGGGCCAGAGAAGGGCCGCCACAGCACAGAAGCTCAACCGGCAAGCCCCCGGGGCAAAGGCTGGGTTGCTGTGGCCAGCAGTCTGACCCCACCAACAACCCCAAGGAGTGCTTCCTCGGGGCTTCTGCCCAGCCAAGCCTCCTTCCCGAGAATGCAAGATCACCTTCACGCTGCTGATCTGCGCCTTGAGCTGAGCCACCTCGTCCAGCAGAAGCTGCGTCTTTTGCCTTTGCTCCGCCAACAGAGCGCACAGGTTCCTGCAGGAACTGGAAAGCAGATCTTGCCAGAGAGAGGCCCATCCCCTCTGGGGAGCGTCTGAGCTCAGTCAGCAAGGAGGAGAGACACATGTGCTTTCCCTGCTTTGCGAGCTCTTCCCTTCCCCACCAGGTTGAGCAAAAGGCAAAGGCAGGAGACAAGTACGGCAGCCCTGGCCGATAGGAAAATGAGCGCAGGTAGCACGGGCTCGGCTGGCGCTTCCGCACAGAACCAATTCCAGCTCAGGAAACGTCTCTTACCACAGGGTCTTCAGGTCCGCTGCAGACGCAAAGGTCAGCTCCTGCAAGGGAAAAACACTCCGTTACAGCATCCACTACCAGAGCCGCTGGGGCTTCCCAGGAGAGGCTTCCCTCGGAAGACACGGCACAAGCTGCCGCTTCTTTGGGCCACCCTGCGTGGAAGCAGAAGAGCCCGTGATTTATCCAGCCACTGCCAGCAACGCTCCGTTGCATGAGATGCCCGTCCCACAAGAGCCACTGACCTCTATCAGTCCCTTTGCCCGCATTGTCCACGCTAGCAGAGAGGTCCCCCAGCAAACACCGGCTGCAATGCACATCACCAAGAGACACTTATTTGACTGGGGTTGCAGTCGCGTTGCCTCCTCCCTGTTGCCTTGCGGGTGGGGCAGCAGGTTAGCTGAGGAGGTGAGGAACGCGGGGTGCAGCGAGCGGGCGCGCCTCTGGCCGGCGGCCATCGGCCCAGGCTTGAGGGGACGCTGCAGCCGTGATCGTCAGGTGTGCTTGGTGCCCGAGAGATATTCCCCATTTCCGCTCGCCGCTTCAGCGAGCACCGTGACCAGGCTGCATGGGCTAGCAGAGGTACCTCTCCATCGGTCCCCCTGCACGGCCCCGCCCCTCCCCTCTGGGAATGCCCAGTTCAGGCTTGGAAATACCTACGCCCATCCCACGCAGGCTTGCAGACTAAGCAAGCCGTTTGGTCCAGTGACCAGAGCAGCAGCATGGCTGGGAGACTACCAGCCTTACTGGGAGTCCAAAAGCCAGTCCCAGTCCCAGACAGGCTCGGGAAGCACTTGGGCCGCGGCAGTTTCCGCACATACTGGCCCACAAGGAGAGCTGGCCGGCTGAAAGCTGGCATCCAGCACAGCCAGGCTGTCGCTCTCCGAGATGTTTGCTCCTGAAAACTCACCAAGAGCCACTGCGAGCAACAAGAAGAAGACTTTCAAGAACCTCTTCTTCTGCAGGGCCATCTGTTGCCTGAAAAAGAGGGAGTCCTGTGGCTGTCAATGATCCAAGCCTTGGGCAAACCCCTTCACAGGTGGATTTCCCTTTTCAGGCCAAAAAGCCACCGTTCTGGAAGCCTGCTGCTGACAGAGAGCTGACAGAGCGGCGCCCAGGAGGAACGCGATTTCTGTCCACGCCCTTCAACACCTCCGGCAGATCTTCCCCAACGGAAGGGCTTCAGGAGCACCTTCCAAAAGGGGATGAAGATAATCCGGGGAATTATTTGCTGAAAGCAAACGAAAACTGCTTTTCAGCAGTCTTTCCGGTGTGGACCTTGCTCTCACTTTGCCCATGAAAGCAGGCCTGTTCTCACTTTCAACCACACAGATCTCTCTTAGGGGTGGTTTTCCGCACAGCTGGGAAGCGCAGGAGCCTTGTCTGGCCTTCCTCCCAGAGCACTCCCAGACCTGCGCGGGCTCTTGTCACGGCTGGGGAAAGCCCTTGCCCTGCGGAGGCTTGGCTCTGCACGTGAGCGTCTGGCTACGCAGCAGTTGGTCCTGCCGCCGCTGAAGTTTGGGGCTCCGGCAGATGCGAGGGAGCGAGACTGCCGAGGGGCTTTGCTCTTGGCTCTCCCTGAGAATGGCCACAGCACGAGCAGCGCCCGAGCTTCGGCGCCCCAGCGGGAGCCCTGGGCTGCTGGCTGGGGAACACCCTCTGCTTTCCCCTGTGCTTGCACTGGCCCTCAGGCATGCTCTTTCTCCCCCCCCGCGCCCCGACCACAGCAGAAGCATGTAGTACGTACACGGCAAAGAGGCGCGTGCTCAGCGGATGCCTCTGCGGGGAGACAAGGGCAGCTGCCAGGTGGCAAGCACGGCTGAAGACCGTCCCTGGGTAAAGAAACCAGAGAAAAGTTAGGCCTGTCTCTCGAGGTCTCTTCTCTAGGATGCGCAGCCACACGCGTTTCAGCTCCCTGCGGGCAGGTGGGCACCGGGTCCTAGGCACTGGGACAAAGAGCGGGGCAGCCTGCACTTCTCCTGCCACTTGTGATGCTTGGCCGGAGCTCTGGCACAGCCCACTTCGCCCCAGAGGACTTCACAGCAAGCAGCGCTGCTGAGCTTACTTGCAATTGCTGTGGCCTTGTCACGCCACTTGGCAGGCCCTTCAGTGGCAGAGCCGGCAGTGGACATGGACGAGAGTTTCACCAGCTCCACCTCCATGCAGAGGTTCCTGTGGGAGGAAAAAGACAAATGCAGGTTGCCCGCCGTCCCCACGCTGCGAGAGCCGAGGCGGGCAGGAGTAGCCTGCGCGCTTGCCCTTGCCAGGGGACGGGCCGTCCCAGCAACAGCGAGAGAGGGCAGCACAGCGGCGTTATCACCCCAACCTGATGGCGCGGGCAGGAGCAGCCCACTTCGTACCTCCTCGTCTGGCAGCAGCTCTGCCCTGCTGCCTCCCCTGCTGGCTCTCGGTCGGCCTCATTCCTCAAGGAGCCTTTGGCGGCCCCTTGGCGTCTTCTCTGGGGGGCCTTTCTCCTCGCCATCTCTAGGCAAAGGCAGGCTCCCTGCTCAGCTCTTCCCCCTCAGCCCCAGCAGCGTGGCCTACCCAGGCAAAAAACAGCTCTGGCAGCAGCCCCACGCCACCCCCCCTCCAGCAGGAGCGCGCCTGCCCAGGGCAACAGCCACACGGCAACTGTGGGCTCGTTCCCCGCGCGCTGCCACAGGGTTGTGCGAGCAGCCGGCTCTGACCTCACAGTGGCGGCTCTGACGTCACACTGGGGCTCCCCAGCGCTCAGCAGGGCGGGGAGACCCTGTGGGCTCCCCTGGGGCAACACGGCTGCCGCCCTCCCGGGCGGTGGGAAGCCATGCCTCTGGGCCCCCCCGAACCCTGCCATGCTCCCGTGCCAGGCGGCTGCCTGGCCTGTCCCGCCAGGCAGGCTTACAGCTCTCCTGGGCATCCCCGGGAAACCAGAAAGGCTGCTGGGCAGGGGGCTTTGCTCTCGCCCCATGGGACAGCTGCTTCCGGCAGCGTTTCTCCTCTCGCAACCGTTTAGCACGCCAAGGAGAAAAAAACAGCAGCCCAGATGGGCTGTCAGGGGACCAGCGGGCCCCACCTGTGCAGTGGGCCGCCCGGGCAGCAGAGCTGCCAGTGCCACAGATGGCAGGAGGGCCCTGGCAGCAAAGGGTGCCTGGGGGGCTTGCGGCAGGCTGGGCGGCTCTCGCACTCATGCAATCATTAAGGTTGGAAAAGACCTCTAAGATCATCAAGTCCAACCGTCAAGCCACCATGCCCACTAAGCCACATCCCGAAGCGCCACATCTACATGTTTTCGGAACACCTCCCGTGCTTGACCACTCTTGCAGTAAAGACATTTTTCCTAATATCTAATCTAAACCTCTCCTGGCGCCACTTGAGGCCATCCCCCTCTCCTCCTAGTGCTAGTTACCGGGGAGAAGAGACCAACACTCTTGTACCTCACTACAACCTCCTTTCAGTTTTAGAAAGTTCCTTCTCCTTGTAGAGAGCGATAAGGTGTCCCCTCAGCCTCCTCTTCTCCAGACTAAACAATCCCGGTTCCCTCAGCCGCTCCTCATAAGACATGTTCTCCAGACCCCTCGCCAGCTTCCTTGCCCTTCTCTGGACACGCTCCAGCAACTCAACGTCCTTCTTGTAGTGAGGGGCCCAAAATTGAACACAGTATTCATGGTGCGGCCTCACCACGAGCACAGGGGCACGATCACTTCCCTACTCCTGCTGGCCACACTATTTCTGATACGGGCCAGGATGCTCTTGGCCTTCTCGGCCACCTGGGCACACTGCTGGCTCATGCTCAGCCGGCTGTCTACCAGCACCCCCACGTCCTTTTCTACCGGGCAGCTTTCCAGCCACTCCTCCCCAAGCCTGGAGCGTTGCATGGGGTTGCTGTGACCCAAGTGCAGGACCCGGCACTTGGCCCTGCTAAACCTCATACTGTTGACCTCGGCCCATCGATCCAGCCTGTCCAGATCCCTCTGCAGAGCCTTCCTAGCCTCCAGCAGATCGACACTGCCGCCCAGTTTGCTGTTGTCTGCAGACTTACTGAGGGAGCGCTCAATCCCCTCATCCAGATCATTGTTAAAGATATTAAACAAGACGGGCCCCAAAACTGAGCCCTGGGGAACACCGCTTGTGACCGGCCGCTCAATGGATTTAACTCCGTTCGACACAACTCTCTGGGCTCAGCCAGAGGCTCGTGGGGCAGGGCAATATTTGGGCGTGATAGGCAGGGTAGGAACGGGCTTCCTCTGTCCAACTCTGGAAGAGGGGGTCCTGTGGGAGCGGGCAGCGACCGCAGCATCCTGCCGGGGGCTGGGCCCCCCGAGCTCCACATCGACATGGGGGACTCCGTCTCCCACAGTGGCATGTGCGAGCATCCTGGGACACCCACTCACCAGCCCCATCTCTCAGGAACCCCTTGGGATCCTCCAACAACCCCCAGGGAGGGGGGCTCCTGCTACCCTCACCCCCTCCCAATACTACACGCTGTTAAGACAGCTGCCAGGAAGACGGGGTTCTAACCCTCCCCATCCTTGGAATGCCTTGGACGAGCTTTCCGAGTGGACGGCGAGACTGGCTGCCCGGGGTCTTCTGAACGGAGAAGGTGCTATACCCCAGGGCACGATGTCCATGACAGCAACAGCAGGAGGGAAAACCAAAGTGTTGGCAAATGCAGCGCCTGGCGGGATCCAGGAGCCTAGCCTTAGTGCTAGAGGGCCGAGCCCACGACGGGCACACCCCAAGGGCTGGCGGACTGCACAGCCTTTCTGGGAACCCCAGAGACGGTGGTCCGTCAAAAGGAAAGTCGGGTCAAGGTCGTCCAAACGCCAAGGGGAGGTCGGAATAACAAGGGGCAAAATGCTCAGAAACTCCCCGTCGACACTACTCAATGTGACACAAAAGGAGCCCCGACAAAGACTAGCGAGATCTAGAACGGGGACATTCATGGGGTGAGGCATGGGGTTTCCGACAGGCCAGTCAGACAGGCTCCCCACACCCCTTCTACAGAAACTATGGGTTAACCGACAAGCTGACAGCCTGGATGCAGGGAAGGGGCTAGGCTGCGGCCCCACTATGGGGAGAGGAAGGGAGGAGCTCCCACCCCGTGGCCCCAGCAGCCCCGAAGAGCTGTCCCAAGGCTGACTGGCCGCCCGCAACCAGGGCCTGCAGGCTGCCCAGTTGCCATGGCAGCGGGGCCGGAGGGGGGCGGGGCCAGAGCAGGGCGCTGCAGTGGCTGGCGGGCGGCCCTGCCTGTCACCGCCTGGCGGGCGCCATTGGCTGAGGAGCCAGGAAGAGGGTGGGCGGGCTCGTGGGAGAGCTCCTGCAAGGGCCTGCCCTGGGGGTGGGAGGCAGTCGCTCTCCCGGAAACCGAAGCCGGGCCCTTCTGCGTGCCCTAGGCCGGTGCCACTCGCGGAGCCGCTGGGGGCGGCGGAGGGCAGAGCGGTGCCAGGCTGGGCCTCTCCTCTCTGGATTAAATCGTAGCAATTTATATTGCTGAATATCTTCCTCATTTTTAAGGAAAAGTTAAGTAGAAGTCCTAACGTTTTCCACACGCTCCACCCTCCCCACAATGGACCTTCTTGAACACGCCACTTGGGAGACAAATCCTCTACACCGATCTGAATTGCCACGTCTTCTTTTATTCTGCGCCCTCCCTGCCCCTTTTCTTCTGTTTTACGTTTGTCCTTCTTCGTTGCCTCTGCTTTCAGTTGAGGCTTTCTGGTTTTGCCCTCCTCCCGTGAACCTGCACACGATAAATGCAGGTGTACGCTGGGTTTCCCCAGTTGCTCTTCACAAGAAGTTTGACGTATGAAAAGGCTCTGGGCAGCGGCGCGTTCTGTGAAGAAAAGCGGGAAAAGGAAACGGGGGTGTTAAGAGCGACAGAGCACTCAACGGATCTCCCGCTGGCAGCCGTGCTCCTGCTCAGGAACAAGCTCCTGCGAGTGGGTGGGAGCGGCTGTGGAAATCTGAGGCTCGCTGCTGGTACCGGGGCTGTTGGGCAGGCTGGGGCCACGGGAAGCGGGAAGGCACCTGGCATCCTCTGCCTGCCTGGCAGAGGCTGGGGCTCAGTCTCCCTTCCCTCTGCCCCTTCCCTCTGCTGCTTGCTCTGTGCTGACAGAGAGGCCGGGCAGGTGCTCCTACGCAGGGGACAGCTGCTGCACAGCCCCACCGAGCTCCCGCTCTCTGCCCTGTCTGCTTTCCTCCTGGCAGGTGTGAGAGCAGCGGGAGAGAAGGGGCATGCTGTGCTGGGAGGACAAAATATCTGGGCCATTTCAGACTGGGATCCTGAAACCTGGTGTGGTGCCCTTTGGGACTGTGATGTTTAAGAAAAACCAAAAAGTAGTCAGGCAGCCTCTCCGACAATAATTAATCAGATTTGTGGGAATGTGAGCATCATTCTCCAGCATGTGACTACTCACAGGAATTGACAGAGGATGAAATTAATAATTTGTGGAAAACTTACAGCCTCTGCCCTCAGGAAACACTATTGCAGTGGCTACAGTAGTGCTAGGAAAGCAGAGCAGGCAGTATATGACTGGTGGCTTTGGAGGGCAGTGCTCTCAGGAGTCTGGGGCCATGTCCCTCACAAATGCTGCCCTGCTTGACAGGGAGGGACTTTGGAAAGTGGTTGATAGATCAATGTGTGCAATGACCTGATCCTGCAACTCAGTGAATGAGATAATCTCCTGGAGGGACTGGGACAAGGGGTCAATTGACTACAGTTGCTCAGGCTGCTGGAGTGTGTTTATAAGCAATGGGGAAAGGATCCCCAAAAGGTCATGAATGCTCTGACGGTTGGGCATGCTGCCAAATTGATGCCCCTCTGTATCACCAAGTAACTTCATGGGATGTCCTGTTGATCAAGGAATGTACTTGTATTAGATGGCGGGAGGAAGCCTGAGGATCAGCATGGGGTCATCAGCTTAGCCAGAAGTACTAACAAAAATCCAGTGAACTCCTTACATCTTCCTTCTACCTCCAGGGATGTTCCTGAAAGAAACAGGACTGGTAGACTCTGTTGATTGCTTCTGGTCCTGATCCACCTGCAAACCTTCAAACAGATTTCCTGGACTATGGTAAGTTGACCGAGGGAGGGGGAAGGTTGTGAATTTCTTGAAATTTGCTGACGACACCAAGCTGTGTGGTGCAGTTGACACACTGGAGGGAAGGGACGCCATGCAGAGGGACCTTGACAGGCTTGAGAGGTGGGCCCATGTGAACTTTATGAAGTTCAACAAGGCAAAGTGCAAGGTTCTGCACATGGGTCTGGGCAATCCCAAGCACAAATACAGGCTGGGTGGAGAATGGGTTGAGAGCAGCCCTGAGGAGAAGGACTTGGGGGTGTTGGTTGATGAGAAGCTCAACATGACCTTACAATGTACGCTTGCAGCCCAGAAAGCCAATGGTATCCTGGGCTGCATCAAAAGAAGCATGACGAGCAGGTTGAGGGAGGTGATTCTGCCCCTCTACTATGCTCTGGTGAAACCACCCCTGCAGTGCTGCGTCCAGCTCTGGAGCCCCCGACATAAGAAGGACATGGACCTATTGGAGTGAGTCCAGAGGAGTGCCACAAAGATGGTCAGAGGGCTGGAGCACCTCTCCTATGAAGAAAGGCTGAGACAGTTGGGCTTGTTCAGCCTGGAGAAGAGAAGGTTCCGGGGAGACCTTGTAGCAGCCTTCCAGCACCCCTTCAGGGTCCACAAGAAAGCTGGAGAGGGACTTTTTACAAGGGCATGTAGTGATAGGACAAGGGGTAATGGCTTTAAACTGAAAGAGGGTAAATTTAGATTATATATAAGGAAGAAATTCTTCACTCTGAGTGTGGTGAGGCACTGGAACAAGTTGCCCAAAGAAGTTGTGGATGCCCTATCCCTGGAAGTGTTCAAGGCTTTGGATGAGGTTTTGAGCAACTTGGTCAGACAACCCCATGGCAGAGGGGTTGGAACTAGATCATTTTTAAGGTCACTTCCAACACAAACCATGCTATGATTCTATGACTCTATGATCCTATGAATGTCTGGAGTTGGCATCTTAATATACTCTGGAGAAAAACAACTGCAGAACTACCCAGAGCTTGTACTGATTCTTCTGCTGTGGGAATTGTTCAGGTAGACCGAGCCATTGTTCTCTTGGTGGCAAGAGTATTTGTCATTGGCAGTATTGAATTGAGGAGCTAGTGTAAACATTAAAAAATTAAATTATTCTCTTGAAGAGACAAGGGGTGCTGGGCAGCAGCAGTCACTCTCCATACACTTATTCATTTGAGCTTTGCAAAGCTTTAAGCAGACCCCAGAATTGGTGTATGCATTTTTGAGTCTGCATGTCTAAACCAGAGCAATAAGTACTGACACCATTCTTCTGTATTTCAGAGAGTATTTCAATGGCAGAAGGGCATAAATTTAACTGGCTGTTGTGTACCACATGGTGACAGCCACCAGGAGGAAGGGACTGTGTGTCCTCAGTGAGCTGATAGCATCCTCAGGATGTAAGAGAGGATGCAGGCATGAGACATGAGGAATGCAGAAGTGATATATTTGAAGAGGCATACTGGGTGTGTTGGTTTTGGCTGGGGTAGAGTTAATTTTCTTCATAGTAGCTAGTATGGGGCTATGTTTTGGATTTGTCCTGAAAATGGTGTTGATAATAAAGAGATGTTTTCGTTATTGCTGAGCAGGGATTACACAGCATCAAGGCCTTTTCTGCTTCTCACCACCACTCCCCCCCACCAAGTGAATAGGCTGGGGGTGCACAAGAAGTTGTGAGGGGACAGAGCTGGGACAGCTGACCCCAACTGACCAAAGGGATATTCCGTACCATATGACATCATCCTCAGCATATAAAGCTGGGGGAAGGAAGCGGAAGCAGGGGACATTCAGAGTTACGGCATTTGTCTTCCTAAGTAACCGTTATGCATGATGGAGCCCTGCTCTCCCAGGGATGGCTGAACGCCTGCCTGCCCAGGGGAAGTAACGAACGAATTCCTTGTTTTGCTTTGCTTGCGTGCACAGCTTTTGCTTTACCTATTAAACTGTCTTTATCTCAACCCATGAATTTTCTCACTTTTACTCTCCCGATTTTCTCTCCCATCCCACTGGGGGGGGAAGGGGGAGGGAGTGAGTGGTTATGCAGTGCTTAGTTGCCAGCTGGGGTTAAACCGTGACACTGGAGTAGTTTCACATGGGCAGCTCAGTGGCAGCTGCTCCGGCCTGAGCAGGTCTTTGGTCTTCTCCCTTCAAGCTGTTCCAGGACTGTGTCCTCAGTGTGACACAGTTGTACCAATTTGATTTTGTCTTATAGTGGCATCTCTGGGCTTTGTCAGGCCTCACACTCTCCAACTAATAGTGCTTGGTATGGTCCCAGGCCTGTTACAGATCTAGCTGCTGGGTTTCAACCTGAGCCTGAAAAACAATCTTTTTTCTCACATGAGTCTTTATATTTCAGATATAAGGGTAAAGTCACCTAAGTTATTTCTGGGATCTTCTCCACACTTAGCAAGGATGCTGCACTGTAGCTCATGTAACAAATGGCATCTGTGAGAGCCTCTGACAAGGTAATTTCTTCTAAAATCAAATTAAAAATCAGGGTTTCTGTACAAGTTTTTTTAACCTTATGTGGTGAGTTGGCCCTGGCTGGATGCCAGGTGCCCACCAAAGCTGCTCTATCGCTCCCCTCCTCAGCTGGACAGGGGAGAGAAAATATAATGAAAGGCTGGTGGGTCGAGATAAGGGCAGGGAGAGATCACTCACCCGTTACCGTCATGGGCAAAAAAGACTTGACTTGGGGAAATGAGTTTAAGTTATTGCCGATCAAAATCAGAGCAGGATAATGAGAAATAAAAACAAATCTTAAAACACCTTCCCCCCACCCCTCCCTTTTCCCAGGCTCAACTTCACTCCTGATTTCTCTCCCTCCTCCCCTGCAGGAGCACAGGGAATGGGGGAATGGGGGCTGTGGTCAGTTCATCACACCTTGCCTCTTCTACTCCTTCATCCTCAGGGGAGGACGCCTCACACTCTTCCCCTGCTCCAGTGTGGGGTCCCTCCCACGGGAGGCCGTCCTCCATGAAATCCTCCAACTTGAGACCTTCCCACAGGCTGCAGTTCTTCACAAGCTGCTCCAGCCTGGGCCCCCCAGGGGTGCCGTCCTTCAGGAGCAAGCTGCTCCAGCCCGGGTCCCCCCACGGGTGCCGTCCTTCAGGAACAAGCTCCTCCAGCCCGGGTCCCCCCACGAGTGCCGTCCTCCAGGAACAGGCTGCTCCAGCCTGGCCCCCGCGGGGTCCCAGGTCCTGCCAGCAAACCTGCTCCAGCCGGGGCTCCTCTTTCTCCCCACGGGGCCACAGGCCCTGCCAGGAGCCGGCCCCAGCGCAGGCTGCCCATGGGGTCACGGCCTCCTTCGGGCATCCCCCTGCTCCGGCGTGGGGCCCTCCCCGGGTGCGGGTGGAGATCTGCTCCCCCATGGAGTTCCATGGCCGCAGGGGCACAGCCGGCCTCCCCGGAGGCTTCCCCGGGGGCTGCCGGGGAACCTCTGCTCCGGTGCCTGGAGCCCTCCTGCCCCTCCTGCCCCGAGCTGTTCCCAGTGCTGCTGGAACAGTGCTGCTGTTCCTGGGGGCTGTTCCCAGTGGCAGGTGAGGGCCTGAGCTACTGGTGAGGCGAGTGAGCCCCTTGGGCAGGTGCGGGGATGTCTCCTGTGCGCTGGCTGCCCGAGGGTGGCAGGGCAAGAAGCTTCAAGTCACCTGCTGCGGCCGGCTGCCGGCCCGCTAGAGGCAAGTCGGATCAGCGCAGCCCTGGGGAGTTACCGGGGAGCTGGGAGGAGGGAGGGGGGAAGGAGGCGGACACCCCCCAGGTGCACACGCCGGGCACCTCCCAACTTGCCAGAGCCCCCCTCCCCGAGCCTCTGCTGGCCCTGCTCGCCCCGCGCAGCTGCCCCCAGCTCCAGCCCCTCCCCTGAAGCCCGTCCTGTAGCCCTGGGCCGCCCCCGGGCCCTGTCGCAGAGGCGGCAAGCTGGGCCTCGCGTGCACTGGATTCTCCTTGAACGCGGGCACCGTTGGCAGCGGTGCAGGGACAGAGCGGCGTCTCCAGCAGCCCCCACGGAAGGAGAGGCTTCGGCCAGGGGTGAACTATGGTAATAACGGTCGCTGCTGCTTCTTCCCCTCTGCCAGGGGCCGCACTGAGGCTGCGCGTGTCCGTTCCTCCCCTGGGGATGCCGCTGACCGCACCCGCCTCAGGCTCGCGTGGGTTGTCTCTGCCCGGCCTTGCTCTCCTCATGGCATGGCTGCAGGGAGGGACAGGCGGAGCGCTTGCCAGCCCTGGGCGGGAGCTGCCGCAGCCAAAGCTGGAGAGGCCAGAGAACGGTAAAGAGGAAGAAGAAACCAAAGGCCGTCCGGCTGGCAGCTGCCTCCCTCTGCAGGGAAGAGCGAGCCAGCCCCTCCAGGTGAGGTAGGATCCCTCTTCGTAGTCCGCAGCAGGCCAGACCATCGACATGCAGGGTCTGCACGCATCACCGGAAGCGGCCGTGTGGCGCACGAGCAAGGCTACGTGTGTAGGGAGCCTCGTCTTGTCAGAGCTGTAAGACACCCCGGTATCCTCTTAGGTGGAGGACAGCCAAGCGACAGGAGTTACAGAAGGCGAAGGGAGGAGAGGAAGAGGAGGAAGAAGCATCTGAACGGGCAAAGTCTCCCAGCAGTGCTGAGAGTGAAAGCAGCGGTGAGTCCCAGGCCCCCAGGGCTCTGTTGCCCCTATTCTGCATCCCAGGCCCTCGCTGCCTCTCCCCTGGCCCCCTCTCTTTCCCACGCTGCTGCGATTTTTGGTTTTGTTTTTTTTTCCCCCTCCCTGTACCTCCTTTCTCCATCTCACACTGACCAGCTCCCTGTTCCCATCTTTTAGGTCCTCTGTCTCCCTGCCCTGTAGCCTGTGGCTGTTTTTCCTTCCTCTGCCTCTCTCAGTCTGGCTTCCTGTCCCTGCTTTTTCATTCCTCCCTCTGCTATGTAGCGTGTTGCTGCTCTTTTCTTTCGCAGTCTCTCTCTGTCGTGCTCCCAGCCACCATTTTTGCATTCCTCCCCCTCTGTCCTTTAGTCTCTGGCTCTCTCTGCCCGGCTCCGTGTCCCCGGTGTTCAAAGTCTTCCTTCTCGGCCCTGTAGCACGTCACAAGTCTGTTTCTTCCTCTGTCTCCCTTTATCCTGCTCCCTGTCCTTGTTTTGCAATTTTGTCCTCATCAGCCCTGAGCCACGCTGCAGTTTCATTTCTTTCACCGTCTCGCCCTGGCTCCCTGCCAGGTTCTTTTAATTCCTCTCTATCTGTCTTGAAGCCCATCACTGTTTTTCCTTTCTCTCTGTCTTTACTTACTCTTTTAAATTCCTTCCTCTCTGCCCTGCGGCCCATCGCTATTTTTCTGTTCTCTGTCCCATGTCTTTAATCGCTCCCTCTCTGCCCTGTAGCCTTTCACAGTGTTGGGTTTTTTTTCTTCTCTGTCATTCGCTCTCTGTCTGGCTCCCTGTCCCTACTTTTTATTTGTCCCCTCGCTGCCCCTGCAGCCTGTTGCTGTCTTCCCCGTCTCTGTCTCCCTCTGTATGGCTCCCTGTCCCTTCCTTTTGGAAACGCCTCCCTCTCTGTCTTGGACCCCATTGCAGTTTTTCCTTTCTCCGTTTCTCCCTGGGTGGCTCCCACTCCCTGTATTTCAGTTTCTTCTTTCTCCATCTCTCTGTCCAGCTCTGGATCCCAATTTTTTAGTTCCTCCTCCTCTTCCCTTTATTCCCTCAAAATATTGAGTGGGCTCAATCTCTTTCACATGAAAATGTTTCCTTTTACCTACAAAGATAACATAGTTATTAATGGTCTTCTGTAGTTCCAAGCATGATATTTTGGGATTTCCTGGGTCAGCATCATAAAGACACTGATTATACATTCAGGGAGAATTTTAATCGCAGCCTTACGCAGGGTTCTTTATAAGATTCTTTATAGCTGTCATAGCTTCAGTGTGTAATGTATACGTTCAAACAAAAGTGATGACGACACTGGAAAAATAATGAATTCAATATTTGTTTAGTCATCCTAGTAAACAGGAGTCCTTTTCCTCAGTCTTCAAAAGGAAAATAATTTACAATTATGTAAATGTGATAGGTGCTCACTGGACAGGGTTATCAGAAAGGCCTATCTTTTTCTTTTCAAAATGCTTCTGATTTGTACCCTATGTAATACAAGGTTAATTCCCATTCAGATGGTCTCCTCAGAGCTGGGTTTTGAAATCAGTCACCTACAGCTACCATCTAATCGCTGAGTTCTAATCTATGAGTTCAACTAATCTATGAGTTCAAGTGTAGATTTGATGTTTGGGGCCTCTGAAGACTTTTCATGGGTATGCAGATGTACCCAGCATCTCTCTCAGTTGATCCAAGAGTATTCCTAAAGCTGACAATTGAGCAGGGAGGCAGAAAGGGTTATACTACTCATTGCCTGTATATGAGACTTACTATTTTGGTTTATTGTTGTTAAAGGACGTGAGCTTGTTATCACTGGAAACACTTGCCAGCTCTTCGTGGAACATTTACGCTGTTTAGATTAGATATTGGAGTTTGTCTACTGAACGAAAAAGAAATACTTAGTTATACAGGCTGTAACAAAATTCAATTTTCTTCCTTCCTATTCCTTTGTTGCAATACAAATTTCTTACCTCCACAGGTATGTGTGCATTTACTGAGCTAGAATTGCTTGAAGACACTGGTTAATTCCCATTTCCTCCATTCCATGCCTCAGTAAGAAAAGACTCCTCACCTGACTCGAATAGTCTAGAAAATGTAGATTTTCCTCAAGCTACTTTTGTACTAATTTTTCCTCACTTACCTGCTTTAAAATTAAACAAATAGTCATTTCTTAGGTTTGTAATAGGAAAACAACATGAACTGAGTTCACAGGAAGGTGGGCTGCTTAGGCCTTGTGTGGATACTGTATTTCTTCCCCATTTTATTAAACCACTTTTCTTGACTGAGCTCACTTTTTGTTCTTCGTGAAACCTAAAGCCATTGCAGCGTAAACCTTAATGGATGCTATCTTTCACACGCTAATCCTCACATGCCCAGTTTTCTTGCAGGGTCTCTGCTAGAAGCTTAAAGAATGCTGTGACTCAAGCATATATTTTATTTTTCTTAATCTACTCTTCCCCAGTTCCCTAAATCTTTGCTATTCAAGTCAGGATGGAGAAGAAAGTAGGAAAGTTCAGCTCATGGAATAACGAGTTGAAAATCCAAGGTTTAGCTCAAAAATTTTGTGTTGTTCACTGGTTGCTTTGTTGGACGTGAATTCTTTACAGGTTTGGGGTTTTTTTGGTAGTTTTCTCTGTAGAATGAAATTTAATTTCTATTCACTGAAGTGTTGGAGGAATGTGCTGTTGGAAAGATAATAATAAGGAGAAAAGTAAGATGAGTATTTTGACTGGGAAGATGAATTTGTATTTTTCTCTCCATGCATTTATTTCTTCCTTTTAAAGGATCATTAAAAGTGTTTTACAAGAAAGTGGGGTTGTAGTTCTGCATCATGCTGAATCTATAATTATAATTTCCAGCTGGTTGACTGTCAGTTGACCTAATGCAAATTCCCTGTAGGGACTGACGTTACTTTCTACCCTTTGTCTGACTTCATTCAGCTCTGCAGGTGGCTGTGGCTTTAAGTTTGGAGTAATCGTGGTTGCTTCTGGATTTGTCCTACAGCCAGGCCGCTGGTGGCTGGGCTTGGTTCTTTTATCCTGCTGGGCATAAGTTTTCTTTGCACATGTGCACAGCATTAACGTGATCCAGCAGGAGATAACTATGCAGATGTTTTGTGGTTGAAAAGGGGGGTGGGGAGGATTTTGCTGCCTGCTTTTTTACTTTCCTGTCTTAATCTGTATGCTGTATGTAGATGGGCCAGTATTAATTTCTCTTATGCATTCAGTATTCTTTCTGAATCAGAGCTCCACCGCTTTCATCGGCTATGCAGAGCCATTTCATGTGAGGGTGCCTACACCAGGAATCTTATCAAAATTGACCAACTCCTTCCTTCAGGAAGGAAAAGGAAGGCAAATTAATCGTTGCGCAGAATATTCTTCAGAAAAGTGTCTACCAGAGGCTGGAGTGGAATGGATCTCTAAGCAAAATTCCTATTTAAAGCTTACTTAAATTTTATGCCCTATGTGATGTACTCTGTAGAACAATGTTTTCTTCTAAAAAGATGAGCTCTTCTGCTGAAGGCATGCAAATATTGTGATAGTAGCCTATGCATCGCTCTTAGTTTAAGTTTACCTAACCTTTCCAATTTAAAAAAAAAAAGTTTTCACTGTCTTGAAACTCTGTTAAATGTCACCCATTTTTATGGGCTAAAACTTGCAAGTTCCTGGAAGTCTTGTGTTTCAACTCTAATGTTTGAGGTGTTTCTGAGAACTAGATTACAGGAAATCTGTTATTGGCTAATGTTCAAATCATCTTATACCTGTTTTTTCGGAAGCTCTAATGTTCACTTTCTTTGCAATAGGTCTATAGCAGAGGGCAAATTTGTTTCAGTTTTGCATTTTGATGTCCCCGTTTAAAAAAAAAAGTCATCGTTTGTTTATATATGTGTGCATTGGAAAGTTTTAACTTGGCAGGTAAGCTTGTTGCAGTCAGGGTCAAGATTTCTCCTTTG
Source organism: Phaethon aethereus (assembly GCF_964289735.1). Classification (NCBI taxonomy): domain Eukaryota; kingdom Metazoa; phylum Chordata; class Aves; order Phaethontiformes; family Phaethontidae; genus Phaethon; species Phaethon aethereus. The sequence continues at coordinate 29,065 of NW_028113999.1, read as the reverse complement.
GAAAAAGCTACATTAATACAGAATTACACCTGGAAAGTGCTCCTCTGCAATTTTTATGTTGGTTAGTGAAATGTCATGGTTGATACAGTGGTAGGAATAATTTCAGTATTGAGAAAGCATTAAGGATTAGTTAGTTATATGGAGGTTGTCTCACCAGCTGTGAAAAATTCTGGCTCCAGGTTCCTTATTGGCTAAATCCTTGCAGGAGTTTTGGGCCTCTGACATGGGTTTCACTTGTGTAACCAAGCTGGGTGAGGGGATCCTGCTGTCTCCTAAGGGGCAGTTGGAAGGTTGCAGGTGAAATAACAGTAACATAGGTCCAAACCAGGCTCACAGAATCTTTCTTTCTTACCTTCTTATTTGCAGGAGTAAAAAGACTCTCTGATGCTTTGGGCTTTTTTTTTTTTTTTTTTTTTTTTTTTTTAATACTAAGGCAAAAGTTTCAATCTTCCTTTACATCAGCTCCCACTTCCCCACCCAGTTCCAACACTTGCTACAGAACCTCGTTAGACAAAGTCAGTGCCAGTGGTGCTGCAGTCACAAACCACCTGGGGGAAATGGTGATCAGGGTGTTTCTCACTTAGCTCAGCAGTTGTAGCAATTCAAGTGAATCTGCTGTGTTCCTGTTTTCTCTGCCTGTGTTTGGAAAACATCCAGTCTTGTCCACAGAAGAGGTATGTGCCTAGAGCTTATGAATACGTGTGTCTGGTGTAAAAATGATGCATTCTGTGTGAGAGATTTAGAAAGGATGGCTTGCTACAGCAGTGGTTGTTTGGTGATGAGTTAGACTGTTGCTTCTCTTTGAAAGTTTCCCTGAAAGCTATGGAAGACCGATCAGCAGACAAACTCCAAACGTCTTTATACCCTGAATGGTGCCTGCTGTAATTATGAGACTGGCATAAAAATTGAGATTTTTATAATGCAGATGATATCTATTCTTTGCTTTCTTTGTGAGTTCAGGGTTTGTTAGGGCACCCTGTATTTTTTTGATTTCTGTTATAATCAAGAAGCTTAGGAAAGAATTTTTGTGGTTGGGGTTTTTTTTCTGTGTTTTCCAGCTGTTTATAATCATTTTGTTGTAAAGAGCTGAGCATTCAAGGAAATACCAAAACTATTATGATTTGCAATGTAAAAAACTGTAGTACTTTCTGAACAGATTTGGACATCATCTGTTACACTTAAATCATGGCCTGTCATGATGGACTCATTTTCGCAGTCAAGCTTCTTCACACCAAACTTGACATCTGCAGTATTCAGAGTATGTGCATTTGTCAAGCAATGAGCTAGCAAGTGTCTGGAATTTTTAGGTAGCAATGGCTGGTTAAAACGTGGCGTATATTCATATGAAGCAACCCCAGAAAATGAAGAGGAATTTGCAGCACTTAAAAAAAGACTTCATATTTAGGCAGTAGAATTCAGGTAAATGTAAAAGTGTACAAAACCTTTGCTCCTTGGTTACCAGTTTTGAGAGAAGTATGGCATATTGTCTGTGTCGCAAAGGGATGTCTGTAAAACTTTCTCTGTTGCATACTTAGTCTGTAAGAATGTTTCATGTTTTGCAGAAATGCTAACAGCTTGAAAAGTTATACAAGCATGGTGCTTCCCCCACCATCTTTTCAGAAATACGGAAAGCGGGAAAATCCCAGAGTCTGGAAGGGTTGCTGGCAGAATCATTTGCCTGAGGTAGGTTTAAAATTGAGAGATTCTTGGCTCTTTTCATAATTCATGTAATTAGTTTTCCACAAATTTTTTAGACTTGCTTCCGTGTGTTCTGTGTTAATGCAACTAAAACAAGTGAGGCTCTAAAAGTAAAATAATTTTCATAAGTTTAATCCCCTTTTAGTTTAAAAGACCTCATGCACTGTGAATTTGCTTTATAGTCTTCTCCCCAGCTGTAGGCAGGGAGAGTCACAGGAAGACATAAACTCTGTGAAGTCTCCAGTAACTGCATTTTTCTTGTTTTTTCTTCTAAAGAAATGTTTGGAAGCTATTTTTGAGGAGTTAATGTTGTTCATATGTTGGGTGTGTTTGGGTTTTTACCCTTGCTGGCTTAATTCTTATTGGTCATAGTCTAATTCCTTTGTGTTTCTTTGTAAAAAGAAATCCAAGCAATAGTTACCAATATTAACCAAGGAAACTCGATGGCATGTGTTTTTTCCCTTTTGTATCCTTGCAGGACTCACACGTTGAATTTGAACTTCTGTGTTGCCTGTGAATAAGGCAGAAAAGTGATACATAGCTTTGTACAGCAATGCACCTTGATTTTGAATGCATGATGAATACTGTGGAAAGAACCAAACCTGAAGAAAGTTTTAGGTGTGTGCATGCCTATATTTTTTTTTTCCTGAATTTGTAACTGAAATTGGGGAGTAAAAAAAATTCAAACCAAACCCAAACTCCTAATCACCCCCTACCTCCTCAAACACCTAGTATCTTGTCAGCTGTAGAATGACGTGTCTCTGTAAGTTAACCTTTAGGAGAGGTTTTGTTGTTCCAGACTGTGGGCAAAATCAAAGAACTAGCAAAATAAGGTTCTTGTTCTCTAGAGCTCTGCGTGGGGAATTGTTATAGGAAAGCAAGTCTTAACTACTTAGGGCGTGAGTGGACTTGCATTTGAATCCTGAATTTGTTCTTTTGGCAACACAACATTTTCCCTCTTTCACCCTAAGGAAAATTCTTTTTTATGCCAATTTCCCATAAAAGTGATCATGAACCATATTAGCTTTATTTGGTAAACTGATTCTTTTTGACAGAAAGGGAAAATATTAAGTACACAATGAATAGAGTCACAGATGAATCTACCAAGCAGACCGCGATGTTTACTCTTGCAGGCTTTACTGTATACGAAGCTAGTGGATTAAAGTAATGGATTGATAAGTGTATAAGCATTTGCAGAATGAGGACTTTCCAATTAACTGTCTTTTCTGTCAGATTTTTGTCTACACCAGCTTGTACGCCAGGATCCTAGCTCATTTTCTGAGCTTGGGTCTCTGAGTTGTTTCTGCATTCAACTTTGTTTCCAGGAAAACACATCAAATCTGTGATTATTATAGCATGCCATAGTAGTTAATAACCTTTGGTTTCTGTTCATGGAGCAGACCTGATAGTTTTAAAGGCTATTTTTATCTAAAATCAAGTGGTAGAGAGAGAAGGGAAGGCATCTGTTTGTTTGCTTGTAACCGATGCATTTGTTGCCAAGACTGACCATCAGATGGCTGAGATAGTTATCCATCTAAAATAATGAAGCTCTCTAATTAGTGTACTTTTTATTATTATTATTCCTATTTCTGTCCTTTGTGTGTTGGTTGTGAATTAGCTTTGTGCCATCTTCTAAAGTATTGGGCATTTTTATACATTTGGTATATTGAATGGCAAATACTTGATGTAAAGTCATCAGTTTCACTCCATAACAGACTGTAAAATATGATCTGAAGTAATCATAACTGCAAAGAGTAATGGCACATTTTCTCTTATTTTATCTTTACTGCCTTTCAGATCGTGGTTTAAAACTTTTTACATTTGGTGCACAGGATGAGGCAGCAGCTTTGGTAGTAGATGGAAAGAGGCAAAGGTCAAACCAAAGCCTGCACAAATACTATGCACTGGATTTATTGTTTTACTTAACAGTGTGACCGTTCATCATAAACCCTTTATGATGTTTTTGCATAGTGCAGCATTTTGAAATCAGTGGTTTTAAGGAAAACATGATGTCCTATCTGTCAAAGTTCTACATATTTTGAAAGTGAAATATGAAAAGAAGAACTTTAATTCTGGGTTTACTGGGATTAGCTCTTGGAATTGTTTTAGAATCCCTTATGTGTCATATCACAGGTGGCATAGGCCTGTGTTAGAGAGGGAATGGAAAGTACTAGATGGTGCTTGTTACGTAATTGTGGAAATAGATGCTGAGGGTTAACGCACTGAAAGACAAAGCTGTTATGATTTGCATTGGAATGCCAGAATTAAAACATAAACAGAGCTAAAGAACTTCCTTCTTCACAATCCCCCAATAAATATAAACCCCCCCAAATGAATTAATTCCTTAAACCTGGAAAGAAAGAAATATGCTATGGGTCACATGTTGCGGTGATGTGTTAGCAGCAGGGTCTTTGTAACTAATTATTTACAAGACCTAATGTCTTTCAAGGCCGAGTGTTTTATAGTCTAGCAATTTTCTGCTACTGTTATGTATTCATGTAGATCTGTAAGGCAACTTTGGTTACCTTTTTTTGTGTAGTCTGATAAAATATTTGTATAATCTGAAAATTACAGTTTTTTGGTACTGTCCTTGGAAAACAGAAACTAAGCCTGCCATTAGATGCTGGGCCACAGCAGTTGACAGAGCAGGGTAGTGTATGTTACATTTTGTGCTATGCTTGGTCAAGTTTCATCTATATCGTATTCCCTGTTATTTTATTAAATTTAGTATCTGCACTTTCCATTTCCAGACAGGCCTCTCATTCAGAGCATGGAGGCACGGTTCTCTCTGCGTCTGGCTCCTCGTCCCTACCTTTTCACTCCTTCCTCTCCTCCCTGTAGCCCATTGCTATCGTTTTCTTTCACCATCTCTCTCTCTTTGCCAGGCTCTGGAACCCTGAGAGCCTGGAACCCCGTTCCTCTCTCTCTGTCCGTACTTTTTCTTGCCCTGGCTCTCTTTGTCTGGCTCCCTGTCCCTGTTTCTTGGCCCCGTAGCATGTTGTGATGCCATTTCTTTCTCCGCCTCTGCTCTCCCAGCTCCCTGTCCCTCACTTTTAATTCCTCCCTCTCTGCGCTGTCGCCTGTGCGGTCTCTTGCCTTTCTCCATCGCTGGCTGGCTGGCTGTCCCTGCTCATTCATTCCTCCCTCTCCCCCCTGCAGCGCCTGTCGCTTTTGTGCGTTCTCCATCTCACTGTCTCTGGCTCCCTGATAACCCTATTTTGGACTCCCTCCACCCACCCACCCCCTTCTTTCCATGCTCATTGCTGGTTTTTTTGCTCTCCATCTCACTGTGCTATTTTTCTTAACCCTCCCCTCTCTGCCCTGTATGGTGCAGATAGGGGGGTTGTTTTGTGGTGTTCCCTTACCTCCATGTTTCACTGTCCTGGCTCCCCATTGTTTCATTCCTCCTTTCTGCCGGGTTCTTTGTCACGTTTTTGTCTCTCCCTCTGTCCTGGTGTGACTCCCTGCCCCCTGTTCTCCTCTCTTGTAGTGTCCTGTGCCTCACGCCTTGTTTTCAGTGGCCTCCACCTGCCCAGCAGCCCATTGCTCCGGGAGCTGCCCACCTGCCTGTTCCCTGCCAGACCGAGGAGCGCGGCTGCGGGAAGGACTGCCGGGGTGTCCTCGGGACAGGCCCCGAGCCCCGGGGCAGCCCCGCTCCCGGGCCTTGTTACGCGCCGCCTGAATCAACGCTCGCTGCCGCCTCCTTCGCCCTCGCGGCTGCGTTCGCCCTCCCTTTGTCCCGGGTGAGGGGCTGTGCCGGAGCTCGGGGCAGGAGGGGATGCCCTGAGGTGGGGGTCGGGCGCTGGCCCCCTGTTCCAGCTGGGCTCCAGCTGTGGGCCGGAGCTGGAGGAGCCCCAGGTGCGGGCGGTGAGGCCGGTGGAGACGGCTGCTCCCTGCACAGGGGTGGCTGCCGGGGGAGGGGCTGCCGCCGCTGCTGCCGCCCTGCCGTGGAGGGGCCGGGGTGAGCCAAGGGCGGAGAGGAGCGGTCGCCCGGTGTGACCAGGCTGCGGCTTTAGCGAGGAAGAAGGTGAGCGGGGCCGCCCCATGGACCGGCGGGTGCCAGGGAAAGCCCCGAGGCGGGGTCCGCGTCGGAGGCACGGAGCAGGGGCGTGTGGGAGCCGGCGCCGGGGCCTGCCCGGCGCAACTTCCCCGAAAGGAGGGGCAGAGGACGGTGTCCGCGCAGGGTCAGCCAGCAGGGCAGGCTGCGTCTGGCAGCACGGCGGGAGCCGTAGTCCTGAGGCACGGGGCTTGCGGCCGGCGATGTTCGTTCCCCGCGCATGCCGGGAGGCGTAGTCTTGTGGTAGCCAGCTTCGGGGCAGCCATGCTGTGCTTTCTAGCGCATGCCGGGAGATGTAGTTTTTGCGACCCGGGATCCTGGGCATGCGTAGTGGTGCGCCTCGCCGCCCTGCGTGCTGCCACCGTGTGACCGAAATTTGGTACTGCAGATCGGGAGCCACGCATGCGCGTTTCTGCTCCTCGCCGTGCTCCGTGCTGCCGCCGGGCGACTAAAATTCGGTCCTGCAGCTGCGAAAGTGCGCGTGCGCGCTGGCGGGCTTCGCCGCGCTCAGTTCTGCCGCCTGGCGACCGAGTGTCGGCACTGCAGCTCGGCAGCCGCACATGCGCGGTGGCGTCACGTGGTCCAGGCTGCTGAGCGCCGGAGCAGCGATGCCATTCTGCGGTGCCAGCACACTCCTTGCTGCTTCCCAGGAAGGAAGCGCTGTTGCCGCCCCACGTGTGCAGTGTCGGCGGGTGCTCGGAGTGCAAAATGCAGCTGTGCAGTGCTGCTGCCTCGGGGCCAAAGCAGCACGGCGACTTACTGGGCACGGTTCCTGGTGGCAGGTGGGGGCCAGGACCCCCAGTGCGGTGAGTGAGCCCCTGTGGTGGGCGCAGGGGTTTCTCCTGCCCTCAGGCAGCCCAGGAGTGGCTGGATGGGAAGCTTCAAATTGCCCACTGTGGCTGGCTGCCGGCCCACTGGAGGTAAGCAGGTCGGGGCAGCCCCAGGGAGTTACTGACCCCAGAGCCGACAGACGGGAGGGGGGAAGGAGGCGGACACCCCCCAGGTGCACACGCCGGGCGCCTCCCAACTCGCCAGAGCCCCTCACCCCGAGCCTCTGCTGACCCTGCTCGTCCCGCACAGCTGCCCCCGGCTCCAGCCCCTCCCCTGAAGCCCGTCCCGTAGCACTGGGCCGCCCCGAGCCCTGTCGTAGAGATGGCAAGCTGGACTTGGGATGCGCTGGATTCTCCCTGAAAATGGGTGCTGTTCACAGCAGTGCAGAGACAGAGCGGTGTCTCCAGCAGCCCCCGCGGAAGGAGAGGCTTCGGCCAGGGGTGAACTATGGTAATAACGGTCGCTGCTGCTTCTTTCCCTCTGCCAGAGGCCTTGCTGAGGATGTGGGTGTCCGTTCCTCCCCTGGGGATGCCATTGACTGCACCCGCCTCAGGCTCACGCGGGTTGGCTCTGCCCGGCCTCGCTCTCGTGGCACGGCTGCAGAGAGGGACAGGCGGAGCACTTACCGGCTGTGGGCAGGAGCTGCTGTGGCCAAAGCTGGCGAGTCTGGACAACAGTAAAGAAGAAGAAGAAATCAAAGGCCATCCAGCCGGCAGCTGCCTCCCACTGCAGGAAAGAGAGCGCCAGCCTCTCCAGGTGAGGAAGGATCCCTCTTCGTAGTCTGCAGCAGGCTAGACAGCCAGCGTGCACCACAGGGTCTGTATGCGTAACGCAAAGCGCGGTACAGCTGCGGCTACGTGTCTAGGAAGTCTCATTTCGTAGCAGCTGTAAGATGCCTGTGTATCCTCTTACGTGGAGGACAGCCAAGTGACAGGAGTTACAGAGGAGGAAGGGAGGACAGAAGGAGAAATGAGTGTGTGACCTGCCAAATTCTCCTGCCAGCACCGAGAGCGAGGTCTGCAGTGAGTCCGAGGCCCTCAGGGCCCTGACTCCCCTCTTGTGCATCCTGGGCCCTCCCTGTCTCTTTCCTGGTCACCTCCCTTTCCTATGCTGCTGTGATCTTTTTTTTTTCCTTCCTATATCGCTCCCCTTATCTCTATTCTTCTGTCCTGCTCCCTTTTTCTTCTGCCCTTTCTCTCTCTCCTACTGTTCCATTTCTTTCCTGCTCCTTCTCCCTCCTTTTTTTCATCCTCTGTCTCTGTCCTGCAGCCCATCGCTGTTTTTTCCTTTTCCATCTCTTTGTCCTGATGTGCATTGTGGAGTAATCGCTGAGGGATACTTTGGAAATTTACCCTCTAAGAACAGCATTGAAACCGGGTGGAACGTAGCACTAATGTACAACGCGTCTGTGGCATGGAGATTCCCTGGACGGCCCTGGATGTTGGCAACATCAGGGGCACTTGGTGTGCTGACTCTGGGAGAGATTGCATGGAGGCTGGAGCGGAGTGGGGACATCGCGGCCACGCTCTGTGAACAGGGGAATTTAAGGGTACGCAGTATGTACATTGATAAGCTGCGCATGTGATGCCCTGGGTCAGTGACCTGTCAACTTTGATGAAGTGCTGTACTTGGAGTGAACTTTGCTAATTATAATATCATTATAATACTAAAACGCGCACCCCTCTCAAAAGTTACCCACCTCCCAAGGTGCGACCACTCCTCAATGAGCATGCGCACTGAATTTTTCCTAGTCTGTACCTTTAACGCGAAGCGAGAGAATTCTGAACCAATCCTGATAAAGGTATGTATGACTAGGGTCACTCAAGCTCCACCTGCAAATTAAAACACTATAAAATAGTGTTTTAAGAGCTGGATGTTAGGGAAGGTACCATCGTCATGTACTACTCTAACTTCTGGGATCAGTCGATGGGCTGAGCCTCTCTTCCCCCCCATCAAGATGCCTTCGGCTAAGATTCGAACACTTGGTCATACCAAGTGCCTCCTCGGGAAACTTAGAAATCTTTATAGAGTCACTTTACATCTTTTAACGCATTTATAGCCAAGCAGTGGTACTCATATTTTTGGCATTTGCACGTGCTTTGTAGGCAGTGAATTTATCACCGGCAATCCAAAGAACCTGTGTATCTGTTGCTTCAATGAATCGCACTATTGATTGACTCAGCCGTGTGTTCAATAAATCGCACTATCGATTGACTCAGCCGTGTGTGTGTTGTCCCTGAATGCGACCGTACCTCTGAGTGCGGCCGTGTTGGTTCAGGAGGTGTCCGGCAGAGCAGGTAGTGCGATGTTAGTAGTGCATCCGGACCCGTGATAGTCCAACGAAGGTGTTGGGCGCGACCGGACTGCTAACGCTAACTTTGGGCATCATTCAGAACCTAAGCTCAGCCGCCCCCAGTCCCTCGGATATCTGAGGATCAACTGGAAAGCAACGGGGTTTAGTTTCTGCCAAATTGCTCTGCCTCTTAACGCAACATGCATCCGTCTTTTCCCCCCTCCCCTATTTCTCTGGCCTGTTCCCTGCCATTCTTTTCCTTTCTGCTCCTATACGTGCTGCTCCATGTCCCTGCCGCCTTCTCTCTCTCTACTTCCTTCCTTTTCTTTCTCTCGCTATCCATTTGTCTTGCTCGCTGTAACTTTTTTTTTTTTTTTTTTTGTATCTCACTGTCCCTGTCCCCCTTCCTATTCAGCTCTTATTCTCTATGGTGCTCTGTGCTGCTCCCTTTCCCTGTTATTTATTGCTTCACCTTTCTGTCCCTGCTTTTTCTCGTGCTCTGCTTCTCTGTCATGCTCTCTGTTGATTTCATTTGCTCTCTCTCAGCATCCTGCTCCCTGTTCTCTTTTGCAATATCACACTTTCTGACTGCCTGTGCCTCATGCATTTTCTTTATCCGTCTGTTCTTCATCTTATCTTTCCTCATCCCTCTGGCCTGCTATGAATCACTGCATTTTTTCCTTTCTCCGTCTCTGCCCTGCTCCCTGTCCCTTTCCTTGTATCCTCTCTGTCCTCCATCCTCCCCCCTAACTTTTTGTCTCTCCATCGTTTCTCGCTATATCACCCTGCTGGCCTTGCGTCCCATTATCCCCCTCTGTTCTGCTCCCTGGCCTTTTTTCTCATCCTGCAGTCCATCACTGGTTTTTCTTTCTCCGTCTCTTTGACCTGATCAAGGTGTCTCTTTTTTACCTCGGTCCCTCTGGCTTGTTCCCTGTCCTTTGCTCCCTCCCGCATTCCTTATTCCTCTTATTGAATGTCTCTCTCTTTCCCTCTGTCCTGTTCCCTGACCCTGTTTTTGTTCTGCCGTGTCCCTGCAGGGCTTCTCATCCCTTTTGTATTGATTTCTCCATCTCGCTGTCCTTTTCCTTCTATCTTTCTCTCTCTTTCCCTTAGTCCTTCTCCTTCATCTTAGTTTTTTTTCTTTCTGTTCCTCTGTCCTACGCCCCATTGCTGTATTTTTGTTCTTTGTACCTGCTGCTCTGGTAACGACTGCCGACTTGTCCGGGGAAGGGTGAGTGGACAGGCACCGAGCCCCAGAGCAGACTCGCTCCCAGGATGCATTAACAAATAAACACTTGCTGTCTCCTTTGCGCTTGTGGCTGTGTTTGCAGTCCTGTGTGCTTGGTGAGTGGCTGTCAGAGCGTCCAGGGGAGCCAGTTGTGTAGGGGGTGTAAGGGGCCCTGGCCGCAGCTGTGGGCTGGGTCTGGAGGAGCCCCCCAGGGGGTGGGAGCAGTGAGGCTCATGGCACATCTGTGTAAAAGGGCTGCAGCCCCTGTTGAAGGTATGCAAGGAATGAAGCTGGGGGTATTGTTTAGTCTCTGTGAGCAGTTAACAAGGTGCAACCTTGAGGGAAGGAACAAGATAATCACAAAAGAAAGACAGCTACTCAACCTTCAGTGAACTATCCTAATTAACATCTAATAAACATATAATTTGCATTCTAGAAACCTCCCCTGGGTGGGGAAAGCCCCCTCCTCACAAAAGCCCCTTCCTCACTGAGCATGCCTAGAAAAAAAGGACGCTGTAAGTGGAGACAAGGCTTGTGAGAGCCAATGGCAACAAGGGTAGCGGAGCCAACTTGTAAAAAATACTGATAACTGGTGCTCAAAGTGTGTAAATATTTTCTGTCTGTTAACTGAGCTGTGCTAGCTTTGTGGGGCTACCACCTAGCACCCAACTCTGTGCAGATTTGGAATAAAAGCAAATATCTCAGCTCTGTGTGTTTTTCGGCTCTCTGCACACCAGGTGGAAAAAAACGTATTTGGGACAGCAGCGCCAGGGATGGTGCTGCGGGGGCACGCCTGCCCGAGAGTGTCCTTGAGCTGCGAGGACATTTCCAACCAACAGGCTGGCGGTCAGTTGGAGTCAGGCTCCATCAGGGCAGCTCCCAGGGTTTTGCTGAGAGCTGGTGGAGAGGGAGCAGGAAGAAGGGCAGGAGATGGCTGCCCCCACCCCTCTGGGTACCTTGAGGCCTTCCCACCCCCCTGGAAAAGGCACTGTCTGCCTCCCCAACTCAGCAAAACCCCTCCAGCCCCGCTCAGCCCCTGCGGCTGCCCCCAGCTCCAGCACTTTCCCTGAAGCCTGTCCTGTAGCCACTGGCTGCCCCCAAACCCCCTCCTCACGGCAGCAAGCTGGCCCTTGAATATACTTTATTGCACCATAAATGCAGGTGCCATTAGTGTCGGTTCGGGGGAAAGAGCAGCATCTCCAGTAGCTCCTGCGGAAGGAGGGGTTCCTGCCGGAGGGGAGCTGCAGCCATCAGTCCCTGTGGGCGGCAGTTACTGGCTCTTGCCTTGTCCCAGAGGCGGCAGCGAGGACTCAGTTGCCGGCCCCTCTCCGGGGATGTTGTTGAGTGCGTCCGGCTCAGGTTTGTGTGGGCTGCCCTCGGCCTCATTCTCCTGGCGGCATGGGTGGAAAGGGACGGCTGGACACTTGCTGGCTGTGGTCTGAAGCTGCTGTGGGTGAAGCTGGAGAGGCCAGAAAAAGGTAAAGCAACCGAAGAATAAAATAAAGGGGATCCCGGTGGCAGCTGCCCCAGCTGCAGGCAGGAGACAGCCTGCCTCTCTGGGTGAGGAAGGATCCCTCTTAGCGTAGCCATCAGCAGATCCGATCGCCAGCGCGCGCGGCACGGTCTGTACGCGTGACCAAAAGCACGGTACAACCATGTAGTGTGCGCGCATGAGAGGCTGCGTGTCTGGGAAGCCTCGTGCTGTGAGAGCTGTCAGATGCCAATCTGTCCTTTTAGGTGGATGACAGTCAAGCACCCAGAGGTGCAGAAGAGGAAGGGAGGGGGAGAGACAAAGATGAGCCCAAACTGTCAAATTCTCTCAGCAGCTCTGAGAGTGGGAGCCGCAGTGAGTCTTGGAGCCTTGGGGCCATCTTGCCTCTCTACTGCTTTCCAGTGCCTCCCTGCCTCCCCCCACCCTCTTTCTTTCATCGCTGTCGTATTTTTTGCTTCCCTGCACCTCCCCCTCTCTTGTTTTCCAAGTCCCCCTCTTTCTCTGTCATTCTACTTCTCAGTTTTTTGTTTTCTCTCTGTGCTTCTGTCCTGTTCCCTATCCCTCTTTCTTTGTTCATCTGTGTCATGGTTTAACCCCAGCCAGCAACTAAGCCCCACGCAGCTGCTCGCCCACTCCCCCTTGGTGGGATGGGGGAGAGAATCGGAAGGGTGAAAGTGAGGAAAGGGATCCACCCGAGAGTACTGAGAGAGCTGGCGGAGGAGCTTGCCAAGCCACTCTCCATCATTTATCAGCAGTCATGGTTAACAGGGGAGGTCCCAGAAGACTGGAGGCTTGCCAGTGTGACACCCATCTACAAGAAAGGCCGGAAGGAGGATCCTGGGAACTACAGGCCTGTCAGCCTGACCTCTGTACCGGGGAAGATCATGGAGCGGTTCGTCTTGAGAGTGCTCACAGGGCACCTGCAGGACAACCAAGGGATCAGGCCCAGCCAGCACGGGTTCATGAAAGGCAGGTCCTGCTTGACCAACCTGCTCTCCTTCTATGACCAGGTGACCCGCCTAGTGGATGAGGGAAAGGCTGTGGATGTTGTCTACCTGGACTTTAGTAAAGCCTTTGACAGCGTCTCCCACAGCATTCTCCTGGAGAAACTGGCGGCTCATGGCTTAGACAGGTTTACTCTTTGGCTGGATGGCCGAGCCCAGAGAGTTGTGGTGAATGGCATTAAATCCGGCTGGCGGCCGGTCACAAGTGGTGTTCCCCAGGGCTCGGTTCTGGGGCTGGTCTTGTTCAATATCTTTATTGATGATCTGGATGAGGGGATCGCGTGCTCCCTCAGTAAGTTTGCAGATGACACCAAGCTGGGGGGGAGTATTGATCTGCTGGAGGGTAGGAGGGCTCTGCAGAGGGATCTGGACAGGCTGGATCGATGGGCCGAGGTCAACTGTATGAGGTTTAATAAGGCCAAGTGCCGGGTCCTGCACTTCGACCACAACAACCCCATGCAAAGCTACAGGCTTGGGGAGGAGTGGCTGGAGAGCTGCTCAGCTGAAAGGGACCTGGGGGTGCTGGTTGACAGCCGGTTGAATATGAGCCGGCAGTGTGCCCAGGTGGCCAAGAAGGCCAACAACGTCCTGGCCCGTATCAGAAATAGTGTGGCCAGCAGGAGTAGGGAAGAGATCGTGCCCCCGTACTTGGCACTGGTGAGGCCGCAGCTTGAATACTGTGTTCAGTTTTGGGCCCCTCACTACAAGAAGGATGCTGAGGTGCTGGAGCGTGTCCAGAGAAGGGCAACGAAGCTGGTGAGGGGTCTGGAGCACAAGTCTTATGAGGAGCGACTGAGGGAACTGGGGTTGTTTAGTCTGGAGAAGAGGAGGCTGAGAGGAGACCTTATCGCTCTCTACAACTACCTGAAAGGGGGTTGTGGCGATGAGGGTGTTGGCCACTTCTCCCAAGTAACTAGTGATAGGGCAAGAGGAAATGGCCTCAAGTTGCGCCAGGGCAGGTTTAGATTGGATATTAGGAAAAATTTCTTCACTGAGAGGGTGGTCAGGCATTGGAACAGGCTGCCCAGGGAGCTGGTGGAGTTGCCATCTCTGGAAGTGTTCAAAAAACTTATGCATGTGGCACTTCAGGACATGGTTTAGGGGGCATGGTGTCGCGGGATTAATGGTTGAACTTGATGATCTTGAAGGTCCTTTCCAACCTAGTGATTCTGTGATTCTGTGGTGAAAGTGAGGAACCTCATGGGTTGAGATAAAGACCGTTTAATAGCTAAAGCAAAAGCCGCACATGCAAGCAAAGCAAAACGAGGAATTCATTCACCCCTTTCCATCAGCAGGCGGGTGTTCAGCCATCTCCAGGGAAGTGGGGCTCCATCGCGTATGATGGTCCCTTGGGAATCAAGATGTCATAACTCCGAATGTGTCCCACTTCCTCCTTCTTCCCCCCAGTTTATATACTGAGCATGACGTTGTATGATATGGAATATCCCTTTGGCCAGTTTGGGTGTGCTGTCCTGGCTGTGTCCCCTCCCAGCTTCCTGTGCACCCCCAGCCTCCTCGCTGGCCACCCAGCATGAGAAGCTGGGTTGTCCTTAATTGCTTAGCAATTGGAAATGTCAGTAATGTTATCCACATTACTTTCATCCCAAAACAAAACCACGGCACTATACCAGCTATCAGGAAGAAAATTAACTCTATCCCAGCTGAAACCAGGACAATCTCGTGTCTCTGTCCTGCAGCCCATCACTATTTTTGTCTTTCTCTATCTGACTGTTTTCCTGTCCCAATTTTTTTAATTCCTTCCCATTTGCCTTTTATCCCTTCACAGTTCCTGGCCCTCCCTCCCTGCCCCAATTCTCTCTGTCTGGCTCCATGTCCCTATTTTTTAATTCCTCTTTCTCTGCCCTATATTCTAGATAGACCTTTTCTTAATTAGATTCTCTCGTTCCAGGTCCCTGTCCCTACGTTGTAATGTCTTCCTTCTCTGTCCCATGGCCCACTTCCCTCTTTGTCATTCTCCATCTGTTGGGCTTCCTGTCTCCTATTCTTTAATTCCTCTCCCTTTTAGCTTATCGAGGCTTTCTGGTATTTCTCGGTCTCTCTCTGTCCACTTCGCTGTCCCCTTTTTTAAATTCCTCCACCGCTGCCCTGTGGCCCATCACTATTCTTTGTTTTTCTCCATCTCTTTCAGTCTGGTTCCATCACCTCTCCTCCTCCCTGTCCTGTAGCCCATCACTACTTTTTTTTCCCTCTCTGACACTCCTTTCCCTATTTTTCAATCCCCCCACTTGCCCTGCAGCTGATCGCTTTCGTATTGGCTTTACATGCCAGGGTTTTGTTAGCTGGAGGCGGAGGCAGAGCCTGCAGGGGTGGGTTGTGTGAGAAGACACCAGGAGTTGCCCCCATGTTGGGCACAGCCAGTTCCTGCTCCAAGGCGGATCTGCTGCTGGTCAAGCTGAGCCCATCAGCAATGCTGGTGGTGCCTCTGTGATGCTGTATTTAAGAAGGTCTAAAAAATGCTGCACAGAAGCTGTGATAGAGAAAACGTGAGTGTGAAACAGCCCTGCAGACACTGAGGTCAATGAAAATGGAGGAGGAGGTGCTTCAGGCATCGGAGCAGAGATTCCCCTGCAGCCCATGGTGAAGACCATGCTGACACAGGTCATCTTCCCCTGCACACCACTGAGGTCCATGGTGGAGCAGATAGATACCCACCTGCAGCCCATGGATGACGCCATGCTGGAGTAGGTGGATGTGCGTGAAGGAGGCTGTGACCCTGTGGAGAACGTGTGCTGGAGCAGTCTCCTGGCAGCACCTATGGCCCCACGGGAGGGACCCCATACTGGAGCAGAAGAAGAATGTGAGGAGGAAGGAGTAGCAGAGACAACATGCGATGAACTGACCACAGTCCCTGCTCCCTGTCCCCCTGCGCTGCTTGGGTGGAAGAGGTAGAGAAGTCAAGAGGGAAGATGAGCCCAGGGAAAAAGGAGGGGGTGAAGTTGTTTGGGTTTTTTTTCATTTGTTCTTATTTTTCATTACCCTACTCTGATTTTGATTGACAATGAATTAAATTACTTTCCCCCAAGTCGAGTCTGCTTTGCCTGTGACAGTACTTGATGAGTGATCTCTTTAGCCTTATCTCGACCCAGAAGCTTTTTTGTTGTATTTTCTCCCCCTGTCTTGTTGAGGAGGGGGAGTGATACAGAAGCTTGGTGGGCACCCGGCAGCCAGACAAGGTCACCCTCCCTTCTTTCAGGCTCCTGACGTGCGGAAAACAGACTCCTATAAGTCTATAAGATTGTAAAGTAGGTATGTTTATTCAGCGCTGGGCAGCACGGGGGGTAGTCCCACCAAAAACCGTGCGCGCCCAACGAGGCACTTACTTCAAATATATACAGCAAAGTGTTGCATATACATAAAGTTTAGCAATATACCTATACATATGCATGATCTGTCCCCGCTTCGTATTAAAATGAGTTCTCCTCCCATCTGCGCTTGCGTGTTGCCTCCTGGTGGTGGTCGTCGGGGGTCGTGGGGATGAAGGCCGGTGGTTCCTCTTCATCACCGCTAGTAACCTTTTGACTTTGCGCAGGCTCCGTTGTTTTTTGGCTTCTATCCAAACTGCAGAGTCAGTTTTAGCTAGTTTCTTGAGGTAAGTTCTTAATTCTTATCAGGGACCGTCCTTGTGAGGAGCCACAAATCTTCTTGCTCCTTTCAGTTTATCAGGACCTGTCTTTGGGAGGAACTACAGTTCTCCTGCTTTAACTACTTCACACAATAGCTAACAAGATTTCAAGCTTCATCTACTAATTAACTGCTAAGACTCCCTTAACCCCTTCTCTCACTCCCTGTCCCTACTTTTTAATTCATGCCTATGTTTCTTGTACCCCACTGCTTTGGAAACTTTCTTTCTACCTCTTCATTCTTACTTTTTAAATTATCGCATGTTTCTTGAACCCAGTCACTTTCTACTTTTTCTTCCTGCCTTTTGCTCTTTCTGTCTCCCTGTCCTCATTTTTTTCCTCCCTACGTCTCCCTCTATGCAGCTCCAGGTACCTATTTTTTAATAGTTGTCTCTGATTCTTGTATCCTGTCGCTTTTAACATTTTCTGTGTCTCCCTCTGTCCATCTCCCTGCCTCTCATTCTTCCTTCTCTGTCCTGTACCACATCACTTCTTATACTTTTTTTTCTACATCTCCCTGTCCCTATTGGTTAGTTCTTGCCTATGTTTTTGTACCCTGTTGCTTTTGAAAATTTTTTTTCTATGTCTACCTCTATCCTGCTCCCTGTTTGTATTTTTCATTTCTTGCTTATGTTTCTTTTCCCCTATCACTTTCCCCAGCCCTTGTCTTGTCTCTATCTTCTTGTCTTGCTGGTCCCTTCTGCCTTTCTCTCCTGCTCTCTGTCTCACTTACTCCACCATGTCTCTGTCCTTTTTTCTTTTTCCCCTCAATCTCTCTGCACTCCTCTCTCTACGCTCTTGTCCTGCTCCCTATCCCTCTCTTATTAATGAATAACCTTTTCCTGCCTCCTCTGTGCCCCCCCGCTGTGGTCGCAGCCCCTGGGGGCAGAGCTCATGGCTGTGGATGGGTGCAGGGAAAGGGCCCTGTGCCGTGGGGCTTTGGCCATGGTCCCTGTTCCCGACGGGCTCCAGCTGGGGCTGGGGCAGCCCCAGGCATGGCCAGTGAGGCTGAGCATGGGGCTGGCCCTGCTGCCGCTGGGGCTCTGGCTGTAAAGGGGCTGCCTGGGCACGGCTGCCTGAGGGAGCTGGGGAAGGGGAACTGGCTGGGGAGGGAATCCAGAGGGGTGCTGCAGGCAGGTGCCTCCAGCAAGGAATGGACAGCCCTTGCATCAAAGAGGGATCTCTCTGAGATATCTGTGGCAGAGCAGACCACTGGCATGTAGTGCTGGGAGCTCGGTGCCTCGGGTGGCTACATGTGTGAGCCACCATGGATCGAGGAAGCCTTGCGGATGAGGAGCACTGAGGCGTTTGCTGTGCGCTGCCGAGCAGGGGAGGGTTGAGCAGGTGGCACTGCAGAGGAGGAAGAGGCAGAGGGAGAAGGAGTGGGGTGCTGAAGGTCTCCTGCTGGCACCAGGAGCTGCAGTGAGTCACGCGTTTTCTCGTGTGTGTCCTGGTCCATCTCTGCTGCCCTTCCCCAGACCTCTGCCTGCCTCCCTGCTTCAGTCTCTCTCCTCCACTGGCACACCTACCCGTCTGGCTCCCCAAAACTTGTTACTCTTCTGCTGACTTTGCCCTGTACCATTTCACCTATTGATTTTTTCCTATGTTTCTCTCTCCGTGGCTCCCTCTCTCCATTTTTTAATGCTTTCCTATGTTTCTTGTACCCTGTTGCATTTTAATTTCTCGTTCCACAGTTTCCTCTCTCTGGCACCCTGTCTCTGTTTTTAAATTCTTCACTCTGTCCTGTACACCATTGCTTAAAAAATGTTTTCCTGTGTTTCCTTCTATCCATCTCCCTGTCCCTATTTTTTAATTATTTCATTTCCTGTGTTTCTTGTACCCCACTGCTTTTAAAGTTTTATTATGGTCCTTCTATCCGTCTCCCTGTCCCTGATTTTTTAATATTCCAATATTTCTTGTGGGTCTGTCTTGTGGAGACATGCCATCGGTATTTTAATTTTCTTTCTATGTTGTCCTCTGTCCATCTCCCTGTCCCTGTATTTTAATTCTTGCCTATGTTTCTTGTACTCAGTTGCTTTTTCAAATTCCTTGTACATTTCCCTCTATCTGGCTCCCTTTATTGATTTTCTTTTTTAAATTTCTTTTCTATATTTCTTGTAACTCGTTGCTATTTAATTTATCTTTCAAGAATTCCCTTTATCCAGTTCCCTTTCCTTAAACTTTAATGCCTCTCTTTCTTCCATGTACCCTGTCGCTTTTAAAGTTTTCTTTTAGTGTTTCTTCCCACAACTCTTTGGTCTCTACTTTTTTCTGGCCTAAATTGCCCTCCTGCCTTCACTATTTTTCAGCCTCCTAGCCTTTTTCAGCCTCCAATTTTTCTAGCCTCTCCCTGCCCTTTGGCCTCCCACACCTTTTTGGCCTCCCACCCATTTTCAACCTCAACTTTATTCTGGCCTCTACTTAATCTCCAGCCTCCCACACCTTTTGTGGCTTCCAGCCCCTTTTTGGCCTCTCTGTTTTCTTGCCTATCTGTCCTGTTTGGGGCCTCCATTTTTTTCTCACCTTCACTTCCCCTTTTCAGCCTCCACTTGCCCTGTGGTGTCCCAGCCCTTTTTGGCATCCACTTTTTCTGGCCTCTACTTCTCTTCCACCCTCCCACACCTTTTCATCCTCCCACCCCTTTTCAACCTTCTCTCCACATCCAACCTCCACTCCACATCCAACCTCCCACACGTTTCAGCCTCTGACCACTTTTTGGCCTCTTCAGACTCTAGCCATCACAACACTGTCTGTATGACCAGAACGCCACAATAACTGTCCTGGAGGTATGTCTCCAAGATCAAGGAGGACTTCTAGGACTGGAGGAGACTCTAACTGCTGGAACACGGTCTTCATGACTGGAACTCCACTCTAGCCATTTGGCAGTTATGTGTCCATGATCTGGGAGAACTTTTGGGATTGGAGGGGACTCTCTAACTGCTGGCACACTGTCTCTATGACTGGAACGCCACTCTAGCTGTCCCGGAGATAGTTCTTTAGGATCTGTGAAGACTTCTGGGGTCAGAGGAGACTCTCTAGCTGTGGGAACACCATCTCTATGACTGGAACACCATTCTAGCCCTCCTGTGTTATGTCTCCATGATCCGGGAAGAGTTCTGGGATCGGACAGGACTCTCTAAATGCCGGAGCATCGTCTCTATGACCTGAATGCCACTCTAGATATTTTGCAGGTGTGTCTCCATGATGTGGCAGGAATTTGGGGATTGTAGGTGACCCTCTAGCTCTCAGAACAAAGTTTCTATTACAGGAATGCCATTCTAGCTGTCCTGGAGGCATTTCTCTCTGATCCAGGAGGACTTCGTGGCTTGGAGGGGCCTCTAACCACCGGAACACTGTCTCTATGACAGGAATGCCACTCTCGCTGCCTGGGAGTTCGTCTCTCTGATCTGGGAGGAAAGCTGTCTCTAGGAGAGAGAGCTATCCTATCTCTGGGAGGATAGAGTCTCTATCTCCCCAAACACGGCCTGTATGACTGGAATGCCCGTCTAGCCATCCTGGAGTTATGTCTCCAGGGCATGGGAGGACTTCCAGGATTGGAGGGGACTTTATCGCTGCTGGAACACCATCTCTATGGCTGGAATGCCACTCTGGCCATCCTGGATGTATAGCTCCATGATGTGGGATGACTTCTGGGATCAGAGGCAACTATCTAACTGTGGGAAAACTGCCTCTATGATGGGAATGCCACTGTAGCAGTCCTCCCTCATCCTGGAGGTATGCATCTGGGATATGTGGGATCAAATGTGACTAACTGTGTGAAAGATGTCTCTATGGTCCAGAATGCCACTCTAGCCATCCTGGATGTATGTCTCCATGATCTAGGTGGATTTCTGGGGTCGGAGGTGACCGTCTAGTTGCTGGACAACCAGATCTATGACCAGAATGCCACTCAAGCCATTCAGCAGGTATGTCTCCATGATGCAGGAGGATTTGTGGGATCAGAGAGGACTCTCTAGCCATGGCAATACCATCCCTGTGACCGGAATGCCACTCTAGCCCTCCCGGACACAAGTCTCTCTGTTCCAGGAGAACTTCCGTGTTTGGAACGGAGTCTCTAGGTGCTTTGATACCATCTCTGTTGTTAGCAGAAGGAGTATAAGTACAAAGCCTAGGATGTCTTTTAGGGAGAAATAGGGGTGGAATGGGTTTTTGTCACAGTTTTATATGATGCCCAGAGGGTTGTTTGGGCCAGATACATGGGGATGATGAAATGATGTGTGCAAAAAAATTTTTTAATTAAATTTATTAATGTAACTTCAGTATTGATTATAAGAAAAATAATCGTATAAACAAAGATAAAAATGATGATCGCAATGGTGGCTATAAATTTCTAGCTAAAAGTTTCTAGTGTTGTTTAAAAAGTTAGAGAATGCATGAAAGAAATAAGCTATGTCCATCAACCATTCACTAAATAGCAGCACGATTCAGTAGTTTGCGGGCTCACCATAAGAAAATGGAAACTAAAGTGCATCAGTGCCAAAATGATACTACATATACGCCAACAGTCTCATTCGGTAATTCTTGAGGGCCAAACTCCAACCGATAGGCCTGTGATGCTCACATCCAGTGATTGTATTTTCCTCAGGGCACTGGAAGGGCATATTGAAGAAGCCCCCCAAAAAAAGAGGACCAGAGGCGCCAAAGGCTACCCGGATGTCATGATTGAGGCAAAATGATGATAAATAGGCTCCCAGATGTTTCTGTGATGAGAAAGGGGTGAGGAACTACCATGTTATGGCCCTGATATAGAAACCAGAGGCACAAAAGAGCAAGTTGTGCTAGGGGTGTAGGGGGAAAGAATGGTCCTGAAGCTAGTAACGTAGGATCTTCTATGCGGTGTGTTGCTGATTTCATGTGAGAAGACTGATTAATAGATAACCTAATCTGATAGCCACAGGTATGGCAAGAGATACGGAACTGGTTTGTCCTGCTACTATAGATGGTATGTGTTAAGGAATAGTTGTTTCCTGGAGTAAGACTTAGGTATAGAGTGGCGTAGAGATGGTTTTAGTACTAAAATATAGCTTATCCTTATAGCATTCATCTGCTAGTCCCTGTGATAGGGCCAGGGTGAAGAGATAATATGCCAGTTTGCGTGTTAATGGCCTTTGTACATGCATTAAATAATAGCCTGCCGTGAATTAGTGTAAGAGGATGAATAAATTAATGCACTGTTATACATACAATAGTACTAGGACCGAGGCAGCTAGGGCTAGCACTCCTCCTAGTTTGTTAGGCATTGAATGTAGGATGGCATGTGCAAATAGGAAATATCACTCTGGTTTAATGTGTGCGAGTGTGACCAGTGGGTTCGCTGGTGTAAAGTTTTCTGGGTACCCTAGCAGGTTGGGGGAGAATAGAGCTAGGGTTGTTAGCAGGAGGAATATAAGTACAAAACCTAGGATGTCTTTTAGGGAGAAATAGGGGTGAAATGGGATTTTGTCGCAGTTGGATACGATGCCCAGAGGGTTGTTTGAGATGGATTCGTGGAGGAAGGTGACGTGGATGAGTGTCAGACCTGCGATTATGAATGGGAGGAGGAAGTGTAAGGCAAAGAATTGGGTTAGTGTGGAGTTATCTACTGAGAATCCCCCTCAGGCTCATTCTACAAGGGTTTGGCCAATGTATGGGATAGCTGAGAATAGATTGGTGATGACTGTAGCTCCTCAGAATGATATTTGTCCTCATGGGAGGACGTATCCTATGAAAGCGGTTGCTATGAGGGTAAGTATCAGGATAATGCCTGTGTTTCAGGTTTCTTTGTATAGGTATGAGCTGTAGTAGAGTCCTCGTCCGATATGCATGTAGATACAGATGAAGCAAAAGGAGGCTCCGTTTGCATGTAGGTTGCGGATTAGTCAGCCATACTGTTGTGGCGGGCCAATATGCAGTTTCTGTCTTAGACATTTCATGGTTCTGAGGAACCCACACCTTTTTTGGTACAACGGCTTGAACATGTCTTGTTATGGAGTGGACCCCAAAGAACAAGATACCGGTTCCTGCAGAGCAGAGATACAGTGAGAGGAAACACCAAGGCCTGCAGATGTGCCATTGCTTTCACATGGTTAGAGTGTCACATTTGATCCCAGATGTCCTCCCGGATCCTGGAGGAATACCTCTGTGATGGCTAGAGTGTCATTCCCAACATAGAGGTGATTTTCCCGTGGTTAGATCACAGAATCACTAAGGTTGGAAACAACCTTCAAGATCATAAAGTCTAACCATTAATCCTGTGCCACCATGTCCCCTAAACCATATCCTGAAGCGCCACATCCACACTTTTTTGAACACTTCCAGGGATGGTGACTCTACTACCTCCCTGGGCAGCCTGTTCCAATGCCTGACCACTCTCTCCATAAAGAAATTTTTCCTAATATCTAGTCTAAACCTGCCCTGGCGCAACTTGAGGCCATTTCATCTCGTCCTATCACTAGTTACTTGGGAGAAGAGACCAACACCCTTGTCACCATGACCCCCTTTCAGGTAGTTGTAGAGAGCGATAAGGTCTCCCCTCAGCCTCCTCCAGACTAAACAACCCTAGTTCCCTCAGCCGCTCCCCGTAAGGCTTGTGCTTCAGACCTCTCACCAGCTTTGTGGCCCTTCTCTGGACACGCTCCAGCACCTCAGCATCCTTCTTGTAGTGAGGGGCCCAACACTGAACACAGTATTCAAGCTGTGGCCTCACCAGTGCCGAGTACAGGGGCACAATCACTTCCCTACTCCTGCTGGCCACACTATTTCTGATACAGGCCAGGACGTTATTGGCCTTCTTGGCCACCTGGGCACACTGCCAGCTCATATTCAACCGGCTGTCAACCAGCACCCCCAGGTCCCTTTCAGCTGAGCAGCTCTCCAGCCACTCCTCCCCAAGCCTGTAGCTTTGCATGGGGTTGTTGTGGTCGAAGTGCAGGACCCGGCACTTGGCCTTATTAAACCTCATACAGTTGACCTCGGCCCATCGATCCAGCCTGTCCAGATCCCTCTGCAGAGCCCTCCTACCCTCCAGCAGATCAATACGCCCCCCCAGCTTGGTGTCATCTGCAAACTTACTGAGGGAGCACGCGATCCCCTCATCCAGATCATCAATAAAGATATTGCATAAGACTGGCCCCAGAAGTGAGCCCTGGGGAACACCACTTGTGATCGGCCGCCAGCCGGATTTAACGCCGTTCACCACAACTCTCTGGGGTTGGCCATCCGGCCAGTTCCTCACCCAGCAAAGAGCAAACCTGTCTAAGCCACGAGCCACCAGTTTCTCCAGGAGAATGCTGTGGGAGACGCTGTCGAAAGGTTTACTAAAGTCCAGTTAGACAACATCCATAGCCTTTCCCTCATCCACTAGGCAGGTCACCTGGTCATAGAAGGAGAGCAGGTTGGTCAAGCAGGATCTGCGTTTCATGAACCCATGCTGGCTGGGCCTGATCCCTTGGTTGTCCTGCACCTGCCCTGTGAGCACTCTCAAGACGAACCGCTCCATGATCTTCCCCGGTATGGAGATCAGGCTGACAGGCCTGTAGTTCCCAGGATCCTCCTTCCAGCCTTTCTTATAGATGGGTGTCACACTGGCAAGCCTCCAGCCTTCCAGGACCTCCCCTGTTAACCACGACTGCTGACAAATGACGGAGAGTGGCTTGGCAAGCTCCTCTGCCAGCTCTCTCAGTATTCTCGGGTGGATCCCATCAGGTCCCATAGACTTGTGGGTATCCAGGTGGCTTAACATGTCCTTAACTGCTTCCTCCTGGATTATGAGGGGGTTATTGTTCTCTCCATCCCCATCTTCCAGCTCAGGGGGCTGAATACCCTGCGGATACCTGGACTGGCTATTAAAGACTGAGGCAAAGAAGGCATTAAGTACTTCAGCCTTGTCCTTGGAGACAATGTTCCCCACCATATCCAGTAAGGGATGGAGATTCTCCTTGCTTCTCTTTTTGTTGTTAATATTTGTAGAAGCATTTTTTATTATCCTTTACAACTGTGGCCAGACTGAGCTCTAGCTGGGCTTTTGCCTTTCTAATTTTGTCCCTGCTTGACCTAATGAGATCCTTGTACTCTTTGTGAGTTGCCTGCCCCTTCTTCCAGAGCTGATAAACTCTCCTCTTTTCCCTGAGTCCCAGCAAAATCTCCCTGTTCAGCCAGGCCGGTCGCCTTCCCCGCCAGCTCTTCTTACAGCACATGGGGACCGCCTGCTCCTGCGCCTTTAAGATTTCCTTCTCTGGAAAGAAGATTTTAAGATTTAAGATTTCCTTCTCTGGCTGTCCAGACTTCCTGGACCCCTTTGTCCTTCGGGACTGTCTCCCAAGGGACTCCCTCAACCAGTGACCTGAACAGGCCAAAGTCTGCCCTCCGGAAGTCCATGATACCAGTTTTGCTGACCCCTCTCCTTACTTTGCTCACAACTGAGAATTCTATCATGTCGTGATCGCTAAGCCCAAGGCAGCCTCTGACCACCACATCTCTCACCAGTCCTTCTCTGTTTGTAAACAGCAGGTCCAGCAAGGCACCTCCCCTGGTGGGCTCACTCACCAGCTGTGTCAGGAAGTTATCCTCCACACGCTCCAGAAACCTCCCATATTGTTTCCTCTCTGCTGTGTTATACTTCCAGCAGATGTCCTGTAGACTGAAGTCCCCCACAAGAACAAGGGCCAGCGAATGCGAGACTTCTGCCAGTCACTTGTAGAATCTCTCATCTGTCTCTTCATCCCGGTTGGGTGGTCTGTAACAGACTCCCAGCAAGATATCTGCCTTATTGGCCTTCCCCCTCATCCTTACCCATAAACACTCTACTTGGTCTTTACAATCATTGATTTCTATGCAATCAAAACACTCCCTAACATACAGAGCCACCCCACCACCTCTCCTTTCCTGCCTATCCCTTCGGAAGAGCTTATAGCCATCCATTGCAGCACTCCAGTCATGAGAAGCATCCCACCATGTTTCTGTGATGGCAGCTACATCATAGCTGTCCTGCTGCATAATAGCTTCCAGCTCCTCCTGTTTGGTTCCCATGCTGTGTGCATTGGTGTGGATGCACTTGAACAGGGCTATCGATTTCAACTCTGGCACACCACCCCTAGGCTCAACTCTAGTGACCCTGGTTTTATCCCCTTCCCCCTTCAAATCTAGTTTAAAGCCCTCTCGATGAGGCCTGCCATCTCATAATCAAGAATCCTTTTGCCCCTTGGAGTCAGTTGCACTCCATCTGCTGCGAGGAGGCCCCGTGCCATGTAAACCGGCCCGTGGTCAAACAACCCAAAATTCTGACGACGGCACCAGCCCCTGAGCCACGTGTTGATCAGGTGTGCTTTCCTGTTCCTTTCAGCGTTCTTCCCTGTCACTGAAGGGATTGATGAAAACACTACCTGTGCTCCCGCCCCATCGACCAGTCGCCCCAGTGCTCTCAAGTCCTTTTTGACTGCCTTTGGGCTTCTTAGTGCAACCTCATCGTTGCCAACCTGTAGGACTAACAGGGGGTAGTTAATCAGAGGGCTGAACCAGACCAGGGAGTTTCCTGGTGACATCTCTCACCCAGGTCCCAGGGAGGCAGCAGACTTCCCTGTGAGTTGGGTCTGGTCGACATATTGGGCCCTCTGTACCCCTCAGAAGGGCGTCGCCTACGACAATTACCCTCCTTTTTTTCTTAACACAGGATGTCTTGATGCGTGGGGCTGGTTGACTCACCCTAGGCACCCCCCTGGATGGACCTTCGTCAGGGTCCTCATGTTCCTGTCCCTCACGTTCCAGAGCCCCATACCTGTTGTGTAAGGGCAGCTGAGACAGTGAGGGAGGCCGGGAGGGGATTTGCCAGCCTCTCCGAGCAGGGACCTGCTTCCATTTCCCCTCATCTCTTAGGTTCCCTCCTTCTGCCTGGCAGCAAGAGGCCAGGGGATCCCCTGCTGCTTGTGGAGCCTCCACCAGCTGCCCCTGCTTCAGGGATGGCCGGGTGCGGCTCCACCGATCTATCTCCCTCTCACACTCCCTAATGCTCCTCAGCCTCTCCACTTCCTCTTTCAGCTCTGCCCCCAGGCTGAGCAGGTCGCTCACCTGGTCGCACAGCACGCAAGTGGTGTCCCCGTTGGTCTCTGGAACAACCGACAGGCTCAGGCACTCTTTGCAGCCGGATACTTGGACAGCCGCGTGCCTGAGCGGGAGCTCTGTCTGTGTCGCCACATTCTTTCTGGCCACAGTTTTCAGCCGAGTGGCGACCATGGCTGAGCCTCCTCTGGGAGGACGATGGCCACGTGTCAGAGAGCCACTAGTGCCGGGGGGGGAACTGTGCCCTGCCCGCATGCCTTCCCTGCCCGCACTAACTGACACGCTACGCCCTTCTGACGTGCCACATCCTGTTTGCCCGCCCTGTTTGCCGCGCTCCGGGTTGCTCGCGCTCCCTTGGGGCTGCTCTTGTAGGCAAGGGGCTTTGGCTGCTGCCGCTCTAGTCCCTGCCAACGCTGAGTCAGAGAAGCCGCTCGTCAGGAGCCCACTCTGCTGGCCTGGAGGGGGGGCTGGGGCACTCTCTCTCTCCCTGTGCTGCCACCTTCGTGGTTTGGCCACTTCGGGAAGGGTCCCCAGGCGCGATCCTTCGCTCTGGAGCCCTTCACCTCAGTGGCTTCGCTGAAATGGCAAAGATAGTTGCCTCTGATCCCCGAAGTCCTCCTGCATCATGGAGACGTACATCCAGGATGGCCAGAGTGGCATTCCGGCCATTGAGACGGTGTTCCAGCAGCTATAAAGTCCCCTCCAATCCTGGAAGTCCTCCCATGTCATGGAGAGATGCCTCCAGGACAGCTAGACAAGCGTTCCAGTCACACAGGCCATGTTCGGGGAGATAAGGACTTCCCTCCAAAGACAGCTTTACTCCCAGATCAGAGAGACATAAACTCCCAGGCAGCTAGAATGGCATTCCTATCAGAGACAGAGTGTTCCAGTGGTTAGAGAGGGCCTGCAATCCAGGAAATCCTCCTGTCTGATAGAGAAATACCTCCAGGACAGCTAGAATGGCATTCCTGTAATAGAGACTTTGTTCTGGGAGCTAGAGAGTCACCTACAATCCCTGAATTCCTGCCACATCCTGGAGACACAGCTGCAAAATATCTAGAGTGGCATTCAGGTCACAGAGTGTTCTGGTGGCTAGAGAATCCTCTCCAATCACAGCAGTCATCAGGGATCAAAGACACATACCTCCAGCACATCTAGAGTGGCATTCTGGTCATAGAGACTGATTCCCCTTGGCTAGAGAGTCCCCTCTGATCCCAGAGCTCCTCTTGGCTCTTTGAGACATACTTCTGGGACAGCTAGAGTAGCATTCCAATCCTAGACATGGTATTCCCATGGTTAGAGTCTCACCTCCAATCTCAAAGTTCTCCCAGGTCATGGAGACATACTTGGGGAACGGCTAGAGTGGCATCCCCATCATAGCAATGGTGTTCCAGCAGTTAGAGTCCCGTCCTATCCCAGATGTCCTCCTGGATCATGGAGGCATACCTCTGGGACGGCAAGAGGGGTGTCCTGGACAAAGAGACATTGCTCTGGTGACTACAGAGTCGACTGAGGCTGAAAAGCGGTGGGAGTCCACAAAGGTGTGGGAGGCCGAAGGTGAGGTAGAGGCCGAAAAGGGGTTGGAGCCCAAATACAGGTGGGATGCCACATATTGGGGGGAGGCCAAGAAGGGGGGGGGGGTGGGCCAAAAAGGGTGGGGGAAGCTTTACTCTAAGTAGAGGCCAAAAGTGGGTAGAGGCCAAAAGTGGGTAGGATGCTGAAGGGGAGATAAAAGCCAGAAATAGGTGGAGGCCGCAAAGGAGTGCCATAAACTTTCAGGCAGCTGGAGTGGCATTCTGGTCCTAGAAATGGTATTCCATGGTTAGAGAGTCACCTCCAATGTGGAAGTCCTCCTGGATCACAGACACATACATCCAGGATGGCTAGAGTGGCATTCTAGTCAGAGAGACAGTTCCAGTGGTTAGAAAGTCTGCTCTGATCCTGGAAATCCTCACAGATCATGGAGGCTTACCTCCAGGACAGCTAGGGTGTACTTCCTGTCATAGAGATGCTGTTCTCAGAGCTATAGATGCCTCCAATTCTAGGAATGCACCCAGATCATGGAGACATACCTGCTGAATGGCTTGAGTGGCTTTCCAGTCATAGAGGTGGTTTTCCCACAACTACAGGGTTACCTCCAATCCCAGAAATCATCCTGGATTATGCAGACATACCTCTGGGACAGCTAGAGTAGTGTTCCAGACCATAGAGACTTTTTTCCACCGTTGGAGAGTCACATTCAATCCCAGAAGTCCTCCCAGATCATGGAGACGTAGCTCCAGGACAGTAGAGTGGCATTCCCATCATAGAGACGGTTTTCCCATAGCTAGATAATCACCTCCAAGCCCAGAAGTCTGCCTGCGTCATGGAGATATACATCCTGGACAGTCAGAGGGGCATTCCGGTCATAGAGATGGTATTCCAGTGGTTTGAGAGTCCACCTCAATCTAGGAAGTCTTCTCTGATCACAGAGAAGTACCAAAAAGGGGTGGGAAGCTGTAATGCAGGTAGAGGCCAGATAAAAAGTGGAGACCAAAAAGGTGTGGGAGGCTGGAGGGCAAGTGAAGGCCAGAAAAACATTGGAGGCCAAAAAGGGGTGGGAAGCTGAAAAGGTTTGTGAGACCAGAGGACCATTAGAGAACAGAAAAGAGTGGATGCCAAAAAGGCATCAGAGACAGAAAAAGACATGGGAGGCTGGAGGGTGAATAGAGGCCAAAAAAAAAAAAAAAAGGGTAGGCTGCAAAGGGTTGGGAGACTGAAAACAATTG